>NW_027590627.1:132500-187500 GCF_964213995.1 Mustelus asterias
CCACTTAGTGCCCAAAGATGAATAGGTTAGGTGGATTGGCCGTGCTAAATTGACACCAACTGTGGAAGTTTCCCATCCCGCCCACCTTGGGAATTGTAACAGGCAGGGCAGGACCATGCCAAAGTCTCTCATAGAATCCCTACAGTGCAGAAGGAGGCCATTCAGCCCATCGATTCTGCACTGACTCTCCAAAAGAGCAGCCTATCCAGGCCCTCCCCTCCACCCTATCCTGTCCCCTCCACCCTATCCCCATAGCCCCGTGTATTCACCATGACTAAATCACCTCAGCCACGCTCGTCCCAAGACTGGAAATCCCGCCCCTAGTGTCCAAAGATGCGAAGGTTAGGTGGATTGGCCATGCCAAAATGATCTCTTCCTGTCCAAAGGTGGGCTATGTGTTCCCGTATTTAGTAAGGGTTTAAGATGATGAGATAGAAAGTTTGCCACAGTGCACACAAACAGGCAGCATGGGCAGCATTGTAGCTGGAAGCTTCAAATGACAAACAAATCTTCATGTCTGAAGTCAATGGATCAAAGAGTGAAAGATGGATTTCATTGTAGACAATTGTGTGGTCACCCACTTTAAAAAGGATAGAACACGTTGCTTTATGAATGGGGAAAAGCTGGAAAGAGTGGAGGCCCAAAGAGACTTGGGGCGGTCACATCAACATAGAAAATAGGAGGAGGCCATTCAGCCCTTCGAGCCTGACCCACCATTCAACACTGTCATGGCCGATCCTCTGTCTCAATGCCATACCCCAGCGCTCTCCCCATACACCTCGACACTTTTAGAGTCTAGAAATCTATCTCTTTCCTTCTTAAATATATTCAGTGACTTGGTCTCCACAGCTTTCTGTGGGAGAGAATTCCACAGGTTCACCACCCTCTGAGTGAAGAGGTTTCCCCTCATCTCAGTCCCAAATGGCCCCCCCGTATCCTGAGACTGTGACCCCTTGTTCCAGACACCCCCAGCCGGAGGAAACAATATCCCTGTATCCAGCCTGTCCAGCACTGTCAGAATTTTAAACCTTTCAATCACTTCCTCTCTCACTCTTCTACATTCCAGTGAATACAGGCCCAGCCGACCCAATCTCCCCTCAGACATCAATGCTGCCATCCCAGGAATCAGTCTGGTGAACATTCACTGCTCTCCCTCTGTGGCAAGTACATCCTTCCTCAGATAAGGAGAGGAACACTGCACACAAGACTCCAGGTGTGGTCTCACCGAGGCTCTGTCCAGCTGCAGTAAGACATCCTTGCTCTTCCACGCGAATCCTCTTGCAATGAAGGCCAACATGGGTGTCACAGTGGTTAGCTCTGCTGCCTCACAGTGCAACGGACCCGGGTTCAATTTTGGTCTCGGGTCACTGCCTGTGTGGAGTTTGCACGTTCTCCCCGTGTCTGCGTGGGTTTCCTCCGGGTGCTCCGGTTTCCTCCCATACTCCAAAGATGCGCGCGTTAGGTTGATTGGCCGTTACAAATTGCCCTTTAATGCCTGGGAGATTAGGATATTGTGAGTGAGACTGTGGGACTGTTCTCTATCTGTGTGTGTGTGTGAGACTGTGAGTGTATCTATGTGTGTGCATCACTGCGTTTGTGTGTGTTTCACTATCTTCCTGTCTCTCAGTCCCCCAGTCCCAGAATCTGCTTCTCTTTACACAGATGCTGCCTGTCCTGCTCAGTATTCCGGCATTGACTATTTCACAATCTGAGGAGTTGTGAATGCTGCGATCATCAGCGAACATCTCACCTATGGAGGGAAGGTCAGTGATGGAGCAGCTGAAGATGGTTGGGGCCTCGGACACTCACCCTGAGGAACTCCTGCAGTGATGTCCCGGGACTGAGAGGATCAGCTTTGAGATAATCGGCACATTGGGGGAAAGCTTGGAAAGCAGAGGATGCTGATTTAAGGTAAATGGCGAAAGCGGCAACATGAGGCAATATCTGTGGCTTTGGAGTGATCCTTGTTGTACCCCACTATTAGCTGCTTGCCCTCCTGAATATCTCACTGTTACTCTCTGCATTACTATCTCATCCCTATCTCTCAGTGACTCTGCCTCTCTCCATCTCTCCGGGGAAATTAAAATGGGGAGCAAAGAAATGGCAGAAGAATTGAACATATACTTTGGTTCTGTCTTCACAAAAGAGGCACAGATAACCTGGCAGAAATGTTAGGGAACCAATGGTTTAGTGAGAGTGTGGAATTGAATTGAAGGAAATCAGGATTAGTAAGAAAATGGTGCTGGGGGAATGAATGGGGTTAAAGGCTGACAAATCCCCAGGGCCTGATAATCTACATCCCAGAGTATTAAAGGAAGCGGCGCTGGAAATATTGGATGCATTGCTGGTCATCTTCCAAAATTCTATAGACAAGAACAAAGAACAATACAGCACAGGAACAGGCCCTTCGGCCCTCCAAGCCCGCGCCTCTCCCCGGTCTAGGATTGAATCCTGAATCCAGGATCCCCGCCAAATTTTCCAGCCTATCTACATACCAATATCCTATCCACCGAGCTGTCCCTCACAGCTACGATGCTTTGTTCATTACAACCTATTAACTCACCCCCACTCCCCCATTCCAGACCATGTGATCTCCAGGGAGAGGCGAAAACCCAGAGTGAAAAACCCCAGGGCCAATATGGGGAAAAAAAATCTGGGAAATTCCTCTCCGACCCCCTGAGGCGATCGAAACGAGTCCAGGAGATCACAATGGCCCCGATCGGAAAATGCTTCCCAACCCTAGTCATTTCCACTTCCACGACACCATATGAATTCCCTGCCCCCGAGACAGGTTCCCAACTATCCGCAGTCTCGCTCTGTACTGGCACCAGCAAGATGATCATAGAATGAAGCCTTGAAACGAGAAACAAGGAACAATTAGCCCGCGCCGCTCCCTGGTCCAAACTAGACCACTCTTTTGTATCCCTCCATTCCCACTCCGTTCATATAGCTGTCTAGATAAGTCTTAAATGTTCCCAGTGTGTCCGCCTCCACCACCTTGCCCGGCAACACATTTCAGGCCCCCACGACCCTCTGTGTGAAATATGTCCTTCTGATATCTGTGTTAAACCTCCCCCCCTTCACCTTGAACCTATGACCCCTCGTGAACGTCACCACCGACCCGGGGAAAAGCTTCCCACCGTTCACCCTATCTATGCCTTTCATAATTTTATACACCTCTATTAAGTCTCCCCTCATCCTCCGTCTTTCCAAGGAGAACAACCCCAGTTTCCCCAATCTCTCCTCATAACCAAGCCCCTCCATACCAGGCAACATCCTGGTAAACCTCCTCTGTACTCTCTCCAAAGCCTCCACGTCCTTCTGGTAGTGTGGCGACCAGAACTGGAGGCAGTATTCCAAATGCGGCCGAACCAACGTTCTATACATCTGCAACATCAGACCCCAACTCTTATACTCTATGCCCCGTCCTATAAAGGCAAGCATGCCATATGCCTTCTTCACCACCTTCTCCACCTGCGACGTCACCTTCAAAGATCTGTGGACTTGCACACCCAGGTCCCTCTGCGTCTCTACACCCTTTATGGTTCTTCCATTTATCGTGTAGCTCCTCCCTACATTATTCCCACCAAAATGCATCACTTCGCATTTATCAGGATTGAACTCCATCTGCCATTTCCTTGCCCAAATTTCCAGCCTATCTATATCCTTCTGTAGCCTCTGACAATGTTCCTCACTATCTGCAAGTCCTGCCAGTTTTGTGTCGTCCGCAAACTTACTGATCACCCCAGTTCCTCCTTCTTCTAGATCATTTATATAAATCACAAACAGCAGAGGTCCCAATACAGAGCCCTGCGGTACACCACTAGTCACAGGCCTCCAGCCGGAAAAAGACCCTTCCACTACCACCCTCTGTCTTCTATGACCAAGCCAGTTCTCCACCCATCTAGCCACCTCCCCCTTTATCCCATGGGATCCAACCTTTTTCACTAGCCTACCATGAGGGACTTTGTCAAACGCTTTACTAAAGTCCATATAGACAACATCCACGGCCCTTCCTTCGTCAACCATTTTGGTCACTTCTTCAAAAAACACCACCAGGTTAGTGAGGCATGACCTCCCTCTCACAAAACCATGTTGACTATCGTTAATGAGTTTATTCCTTTCTAAATGCGCATACATCCTATCTCTAAGAATCTTCTCCAACAACCTCCCCACCACGGACGTCATGCTCACCGGCCTATAATTACCCGGGTTATCCTTCCTACCCTTCTGAAATAACGGGACCACATTGGCTATCCTCCAATCCTCTGGGACCTCACCTGCGTCCAGTGACGAGACAAAGATTTGCGTCAGAGGCCCAACGATTTCACCTCTCGTCTCCCTGAGCAGTCTTGGATAGATTCCATCAGGCCCTGGGGATTTGTCAGTCTTTATATTCTCTAACAAACCTAACACTTCCTCCTTTGTAATGGAGATTTTCTCCAACGGTTCAACACTCCCCTCAGAGACACTCCCAGTCAACACATCCCTTTCCTTTGTGAATACCGACGCAAAGTATTCATTTAGGATCTCCCCTACTTCTTTGGGCTCCAAGCATAAGTCCCCACTTTTGTCCCTGGAAGGTCCGATTTTTTCCCTAACAACCCTTTTGTTCCTAACGTATGAATAAAATGCCTTTGGATTCTCCTTAATCCTGTCTGCCAAGAACATTTCGTGGCCCCTTTTTGCTCTTCTAATTCCCCGTTTGAGTATTTTCCTACTTTCATTGTACTCCTCCAGAGCTCCCTCCGTTTTTAGCTGCTTGGACCTAACATACGCCTCTCTTTTCCTTTTGACCAGTCCCTCAATTTCCCTGGTTATCCACGGTTCTCTAATCCTACCCTTCCTATCCTTCTTTTTTACATGCACATGCTTGTCCTGTAGCCCTAACAACCGTTCCTTAAAAGACTGCCACATACCAGATGTGGATTTACCCTCAAACAACCTCTCCCATTCAAGAGCTGCCAATTTCTGCCTGATCCCAATAAAGTTAGCCTTCCCCCAATCCAACACCTTACCCTTGGGACACCACTCATCCTTTTCCATCACTATCCTAAAGCTAACAGAATTGTGGTCACTATTTGCCACATGTTCCCCAACCAAAACTTTGAAGACCTGACCGGGCTCATTCCCCAGTACTTGGTCCAGTATAGCCCCCTCTCAAGTCGGGCTGTCCACATATTGTTCCAACGAACCCTCCTGTACACATTTTACAAATTCCTCCCCATCCAGAGTCCCTGCCCTCAGCGATTTCCAGTCTATACCAGGGAAATTGAAGTCTCCCACTACAACAACCCTATATTTCCTGCACCTATCCAGTATCTCCTGACATATCCATTCTTCCACTTCCCTTGGGCTGTTGGGGGGCCTGTAGTACACCCCCAACATAGTGATTGCGCCTTTCCTGTTTCTAAGCTCCACCCAGAGTGACTCGCTACACGACCCCTCTGAATTGTCCTCCCTCTGCACCGCTGTAATATGCTCTCCAACCAATACCGCTACTCCCCCATCTCTTTTGGCCCCTCCTCTGTCTCGCCTAAAACACTTGTACCCTGGAATATTCAGCTGCCAGTCCTGTCCCTCTTTCAACCAAGTCTCTGTCACCGCAACCACATCCAAATTCCTCGTGCGCATTAAGGCCCCAAGTTCGTCTGTTTTACCTGCTACGCTCCTTGCATTGAAGTATAAGCACTCCAGACCCCCAGGCTCAGTGAGGTCGTCCTCCCCCAGAGTGCTCTTCTTCTTTGCCAGCCTTGTCCCAGCCCCAAGCTCGTCCCCAGCCACCACACTTATAGACCTAATAGTTTGATCCCCACCCCCCTGCCATACTAGTTTAAACCCCCCCGAACTGCACTAGCAAAGCTCCCAGCCAGGATATTTGTGCCCTTCCAACTTAGTTGTGACCCCTCCCTCTTGTACAGGTGCCATCCTCTCCTGAAAACCTCCCATTGATCTATGAAAATGAAGCCCTCCCTCCTGGACCAGTCCTTTAGCCAAGCATTCATTTGAACCAACTCCCTATTCTTAGCCTCACTGGCACGAGGCATTGGGAGCAGCCCAGAGATGGCCACCCTAGTGACCCTACTTTTTAACCTATTTCCCAACTCTGGACAGACTCTGGAGCAGTTCCTACAGATTGGGGGGTGGCAAATGTAACCCCACTATTTAAAATAATCTTTTCACTTGCGTGTAATTTATCCCAGAACACGGGCAGCATGGACTTATCGAGAATGACGGGATAGTGTTGGGGTGGAGAAGTTATTCCTTCAAGTGGGAATCAGTGTAGTTTTGAAATGTGTTGAGGGTTTCTGCCTCTCCCCATTCAATCCTTCCCAACCTCTCTGTCGAGGCTCCTTCTCACTTTCTACCAGACAATTATTTGTGTTCGAGAGCGGGTGCAGAGGAGATTGAAATGAAACGGACAGACAGTTAACTTCAACACTGAGAAATGTGAAGTGATGCACTTTGGACAATAAGTTGAGGAGAGAATCCATAAACCAACTGGGAACAAGTTAAATCATGTGCAGGTAAAGGGAAACCTTTTATACCTCCATCAATCTGTGTCTCTCTCTTTTTCTCACTCTCTGTGTCTGTGTCTTCTGTCCATCTCTCCCTTTCTGGGAATATCTGAAAAATATCCACAAATATCAGGCAGCCATTTGGTGTTTCTTCCCAGTGGCCATTTCGTGTGAACGCAGCACTGAGATATTTCTGACAGAGTTGTCTCTTCACTAAAGTAACGTTAGTATTTTAAATGTGACAGATACGCAGCTATGGAGACACAAACGAGGGCTGTATTCCCAGGACAGGATAGAGGGAGCTATACTTTGTATCTGACCCCGTGCTGTACCTGTCCTGGGAGTGTTTGATGGGGGACAGTGTAGAGGGAGCTTTACTCTGTATCTAACCCCGTGCTGTACCTGTCCTGCGAGTGTTTGATGGGGACAGTGGAGAGGGAGCTTTATTCTGTATCTACCCCATGCTGTACAAGTCCTGCGCATGTTTGATGGGGACAGTTTAGAGGGAGCTTTACTCTTTTTCTAACTCCATGCTTTATCTGTCCTGGGAGTGTTTGATGGGGACAATTTCAAGGGAGCTTTACTCTGTATCTAACCCCGTGCTGTACCTGTCCTGGGAGTGTTTGATGGGGACAGTGTAGAGGGAGCTTTACTCTGTATCTAACCCCGTGCTGTACCTGTCCTGGGAGTGTTTGATGGGGACAGTGTAGAGGGAGCTTTACTCTGTATCTACCCCATGCTGTACCTGTCCTGCGAGTGTTTGATGGGGACAATTTCAAGGGAGCTTTACTCTGTATCTAACCCCGTGATGTACCTGTCCTGGGAGTGTTTGATGGGGACAGCGGAGAGGGAGCTTTACCCTGTACCTCGCCCATGCTGTACTTGTCCTGGAAGTGATTGATGGGGACAGGAGAGAGGGAGCTTTACTTTGTATCTAAACCCATGCTGTGTCTGTCCTGGGAGTGTTTGATGGGGACAGTGTAGAGGGAACTTGACTCTGCATCAAACCCCGTGCTGTACTGTCCAGGGAGTGTTTGATAGGGACAGTGTAGAGGGAGCTTTACTCTGTACCTAACCCTGTGCTGTACCTGTCCTGGGAGTGTTTGATGGGGACAGTATAGAGGGAGCTTTACTCTGTATCTAAGCCCGTGCTCTTCCTGTCCTGGTCGTGTTTGATGTGGACAGTGTAGAGGGAGCTTTACTCTGTACCTGTCCTGCGAGTGTTTGATGGGGGATAGTGCAGAGGGAGCTTTACTCTGTATCTAACCCCGTGCTGTATCTGTCCT
The DNA here is from genome assembly GCF_964213995.1 of Mustelus asterias. Lineage (NCBI taxonomy): Eukaryota > Metazoa > Chordata > Chondrichthyes > Carcharhiniformes > Triakidae > Mustelus > Mustelus asterias. Next base: position 140,305 of record NW_027590627.1, read on the forward strand.
GGGTGTGTTTGATGGGGACAGTGTAGAGGGAGCTTTACTCTGTATCTAACCCCGTGCTGTATCTGTCCTGGGTGTGTTTGATGGGGACAGTGTAGAGGGAGCTTTACTCTGTATCTAACCCCGTGCTGTACCTGTCCTGGGTGTGTTTGATGGGGACAGTGCAGAGGGAGCTTTACTCTGTATATTACCCTGTGCTGTACCTGTCCAGGGAGTGTTTGATGGGGACAGTGCAGTGGAAGCTTTACTCTGTATCTAACTCCGTGCTGTACCTGTCCTGGGAGTGTTTGATGGGGACAGTGTAGAGGGAGCTTTACTCTGTATCTAAACCCGTGCTGTACCTGTCCTGGGAGTGTTTGATGGGGACAGTGTAGAGGGAGCTTTACTCTGTATCTAAACCCGTGCTGTACCTGTCCAGGGTGTGTTTGATGGGGACAGTGTAGAGGGGGCTTTACTCTGTATCTAAGCCCGTGCTGTACCTGTCCTGGTCGTGCTTGATGTGGACAGTGTAGAGGGAGCTTTACTCTGTATCTAACCCCGTGCTGTACCTGTCCTGGGAGTGTTTGATGGGGACAGTGTAGAGGGGGCTTTACTCTGTATCTACCCCATGCTGTACCTGTCCTGCGAGTGTTTGATGGGGACAATTTCAAGGGAGCTTTACTCTGTATCTAACCCCGTGCTGTACCTGTCCTGGGAGTGTTTGATGGGGACAGTGTAGAGGGAGCTTTACTCTGTATCTAACCCCGTGCTGTACCTGTCCTGGGAGTGTTTGATGGGGACAGTGTAGAGGGAACTTTACCCTGTATCTAACCCCGTGCTGTACCAGTCCTGGGAGTGTTTGATGGGGACAGTGTAGAGGGAGCTTTACTCTGTATCTCACCCCGTGCTGTACCTGTCCTGGGAGTGTTTGATGGGGGGACAGTGTAGAGGGAGCTTTACTCTGTATCTCACCCCGTGCTGTACCTGTCCTGCGAGTGTTTGATGGGGACAGTGTAGAGGGAGCTTTACTCTGCATCAAACCCCGTGCTGTACTGTCCAGGGAGTGTTTGATCGGGACAGTGTAGAGGGAGCTTTACTCTGTACCTAACCCCGTGCTGTACCTGTCCTGGGAGTGTTTGATGTGGACAGTGCAGAGGGAGCTTTACTCTGTATCTAACCCTGTGCTGCACCTGTCCTGCGAGTCTTTGATGGGGACAGTGGAGAGGGAGCTTTACTCTTTTTCTAACTCCATGCTGTACCTGTCCTGGGAGTGTTTGATGGGGAGAATTTCAAGGGAGCTTTACTCTGTATCTAACCCCGTGCTGTTCCTGTCCTGGTCGTGTTTGATGTGGACAGTGCAGAGGGAGCTTTACTCTGTATCTAACCCCGTGCTGTACCGGTCCTGGGTGTGTTTGATGTGGACAGTGTAGAGGGAGCTTTACTCTGTATCTAACCCCGTGCTGTACCTGTCCTGGGAGTGTTTGATGTGGACAGTGCAGAGGGAGCTTTACTCTGTATCTAACCCCGTGCTGTACCTGTCCTGGGAGTGTTTGATGGGGGACAGTATAGAGGGAGCTTTACTCTGTATCGAACCCCGTGCTGTACCTGTCCTGGGAGTGTTTGATGGGGACAGTGTAGAGGGAGCTTTACTCTGTATCTAACCCCGTGCGGTACCTGTCCTGGGTGTGTTTGATGTGGACAGTGCAGAGGGAGCTTTACTCTGTACCTGTCCTGGTCGTGTTTGATGTGGACAGTGCAGAGGGAGCTTTACTCTGTATCTAACCCTGTGCTGTACCTGTCCTGGGAGTGTGAAGCATCTTGGGATAATACTGTCCAAGGTGCTATATAAATGCAAGTTGTTGTTGTGTGTGCCTGAGTGTCAGCTTCTGTCCATGTCCAGGACACTGCAGGTAACAGAGAATGATTCACTCTGGTCTGCGATTGTACATCTCGTGTGTGTCTCAGTGTCAGCTCTGAAACATGTACAGCACTATCCCATCCTGTTTCTGTGTCTCTCTGCCTCTGTATCTGTATCTCTCCCTCTCGCTCCATCTCTCTCCCCATGACTGAAACAAACTAGAGTTTAAATCCCACACTGGGATGCTGTTCAATGTGAGTTCAGTTTCCCAGAAATAAAAATCCTCAATTAAAAATTCCTTTGACACAGCAGAGGGAACTTTTCTCAAAGTGAATTTGCGGCTGTCTTGAATTTGAACCCAAGTTTTCAATATGGGGGTGGCACAGTGATGCAGGGGTTAGCACTGCTTCCTCACAGTGCCAGGGACCCGCCTTCGATTCCCAGCATGGGTCACTTTCTGACTGGAGTTTGAACGTCCTTCCCGTCTTTGTGTGGGTTTCCTCCGGGTGCTCCGGTTTCATCCCACACTCCAAAGATAGAACAAAGAAAATTACAGCACGGGAACAGGTCTTTCGGCTCTCCAAGCCTGCACCGACCATGCTGCCTGACTGAACTAAAACCCCCTACCCTTCCGGGGACCATATCCCTCCATTCCCATCTTATTCATGTCTTTGTCAAGATGCCCTTGAAAAGTCACTATCGTATCCGTTTCCACTCCCTCCCCCGGCAACGAGTTCCAGGCACCCACCACCCTCTGTGTAAAAAAACTTTCCTCCCACATCTCCTTTAAATCTTGCCCCTCGCACCTTAAACCTCTGCCCCCGAGTAATAACTCTTCCACCCTGGGAAAAAGCTTCTGACTATCCACTCTGTCCATGCCCCTCATAATCTGGCAGACTTCTATCAGGTGTACAGGTTAGGTGGATTGGCCAAGCTAAATTGTCCCTTAGTGTCAGGAGGATTTGCTGAGGTAAATGTATGGGATTATAGGGATGGGGCCTGGGTGGGATTGTGTTCAGTGCAGACTCGATGGGCCGAATGGCCTCCTGCACTGCAGGATTCTATGAACCCTGTTCTGTATTTGGTTTGGGATTGTTTGTTGAAAAGTGTAGTTGAAGTGTTACTCTAATGCTGGAATTTAGGCTACGGGATGATTGGATCAAACACTTCAAGATAACAAGGGGAATGGAGAGGACTGATAAAGAACAACTTTTCCTGCTGGTTGGGGAGTCCAGGACTTGGGGACATTGGATTTCAAACAATGTTGAGGATTTTAGACTTGTAGTAGTGGAATTCAGAAACACTTTGCCACACCAGCTGTGATATTAGTTTGGAACTACCTTCTATAATTCGCAGTTGATGCTCAGTCACTTATTAATGTTTAAATCTGAGGTTGATAGATGATATTTTTATACAGGAGAAGCAATTTAAAATCAATGGGTCAATGTTAAAATGGATGCAGGAACAGAGAGACCTGGGATTTCAGTTCATTTTTACATCTTAAAGATTCAACCTGGTGCTCAGAATCTGTCAGTTGAATCTACTTTTCCCGCCTGATAAAGTGTCAACAATTGTGTTGGGGAATGTGACAAAAGGTGACATTCCTGCACAGTGGGGTTGGGAGGTTGTTTGAAAGGAGATTCAGATTGTATCAGAAAGCGTCAATTAGATTGTGTCTCGTTGCAGAAGGTGCATATTTCACAGGAAATGCCCCGAGATAAAGACTAGTTTCACCGATGTCTGAGTAACTTTCAAAGTCTGCAGACGCATGAAGGGGGCAGAGATATTGTAATATTCAGAGCAGGAGATGGGGGACAATCACAGAATTGAAGATGTGAGGCCATCTCTTGTTTCCGAATGTCAGTGTTTAGCTTTTGAACTTTAGTCCTGTGCTAATAATTCCAAGTTTGCAATCCCACACTTTGCTGTTGTGAATTAGAGTTGTGAATTTTCTGAAATTGGTTGTGTAATAAAACTCGGTGCAGGATGCAATGATTCCCATTCTGCCTGCTGCTGCAAAGCCCCCGTGACTGTCTCAGTTTCATCGTATTTATCAATGATTTGAGATCCTAGAATCATAGAATCCCTAAAGGGCAGACCATTCGGCCCATCGGGTCTGCATCGACCACAATCCCACCCAGGCCCGATTCCCGTAACCCCATATATTTACCCTGTTAATCCCCTGACACTAAGGTCAATTTATCATGGCCAATCCACCTAACCCGCACATTTTTGGACTGTGGGAGGAAACTGGAGCACCCGGAGGAAACCCACGCAGACACTGGGAGAACTCTACACTGACAGCGAGCTGAGGCTGGAATTGAACCTGGGTTCTTGGCGCTGTGCTAACCACTGTGCCACCATGCCGTTCATCATAGAATCCCTAAAGTGCAGAAGGAGGTCCTTTGGCCCATCAAGCCTGCCCCCGACAACAATACCACCCGGGCCTGAATCCCCCTAACACTAAGGGGCAATTGAGCACGGCCAATTAACCTCACCCGCATATCTTTGGAGTGTGGGAGGAAACCAGAGCACCCGGAGGAAACCCACGCAGACACTGGGAGAACGTACAAACTCCACACAGACAGTCACCCGAGGCTGGAATTGAACATGGGTCCTTGGTGCTGTGGGGGAGCAGTGCTAACCACTGTGCCATCATGTCGCCTGGTGATGAGACAGAAAGTTTGCTACATTTCACAGAAATAGGCAGCATTTTAAGTCTGACAGCCAGAAGCTTCAAATGGCAAAGAGGTATTCCACTGCATAAGAGGCCATTCAGCTCATTGAGTCTGCACAGACTGGATGACAGAGTATCTTACCCAGGCCCTCACCCCAGCCCTATCCCCATAACCCCATTGCTAATCCATCTAATCTATATATTTTGCGAGTGTGGAAGGTAACCAGAGCACCCGGAGGAAACCCTTGCAGACACGGGGAGAATGTGCAAACTCCACACAGTCACCCGAGGCTGGAATTGAACCCGGGTCCCTGGCGCTGTGAGGCAGCAGTACGAACCACTGTGCCACCATGCTGCCCTAAAGTAAAATGTCTTAACTGAATGGTTCAAAGAGAGAAAGATGGATTTCATTGGAGACAATTGTGTGGTCACCCACTTTAAAAAGGATAGAACACATTGCTTTATGAATGGGGAAAGGCTGGAAAGAGTGGAGGCACAAAGAGACTTGGGGCGGTCACATCAACATAGAAAATAGGAGGAGGAGGAGGCCATTCAGCCCTTCGAGCCTGACCCACCATTCAACACTATCATGGCCGATCCTCTGTCTCAATGCCATACCCCAGCGCTCTCCCCATACACCTCGACACCTTTAGGGTCTAGAAATCTATCTCTTTCCTTCTTAAATATATTCAGTGACTTGGTCTCCACAGCTTTCTGTGGGAGAGAATTCCACAGGTTCACCACCATCTGAGTGAAGAGGTTTTCCCTCATCTCAGTCCCAAATGGCCTCCCCCGTATCCTGAGACTGTGACCCCTTATTCCAGACACCCCCAGCCGGAGGAAACAATATCCCTGTATCCAGCCTGTCCAGCACTGTCAGAATTTTATACCCTTCAATTAGATCCCCTCTCACTCTTCTACATTCCAGTGAACACAGGGCCAGCCGACCCAATCTCCCCTCAGACATCAATGCTGCCATCCCAGGAATCAGTCTGGTGAACATTCACTGCTCTCCCTCTGTGGCAAGTACATCCTTCCTCAGATAAGGAGAGGAACACTGCACACAAGACTCCAGGTGTGGTCTCACCGAGGCTCTGTCCAGCTGCAGTAAGACATCCTTGCTCTTCTACTCCAATCCTCTTGCAATGAAGGACAACATCCCATTGGTCGTCCTAACTGCTTGCTGTAGCTGCATGCTTGCTTTCAGTGACTGGTGTTCTCAGATACCCAGGTCCCTTTGTACAACATTTCCCAATCTATCACCATTCAACTAATACTCTGCCATTCTCTTCCTCCGTCCAAAGTGGATAACGTCACATTTATCCACATTATTCTGCATCTGCCATGTATTTCCCCACTCACTCAACTTGTCTAAATCACCCCGAAGCCTCTTAACATCCTCCCCATCACTCACATTCCCACTAAGTTTCGCCTCATCAGCAAACTTGAGAATATTACGTTTGGTTCCCTCATCCAAATCACTGATGTGTTTTGTGAATAGCTGGGACCCAAGAACTGACCCCTGCGGGACCCCACTCGTCACTGCCTGCTAGTTAGAAAAAGATTCATTTATTCCTGTCTGTGCGGAGTCCGCATGTTCTCCCTGTGTCTGCGTGGGTTTCCTCCGGATGCTCCGGTTTCCTCCCTCAGTCTGAAAGACGTGCTGTTTCGGGTGCATTGACCATGCTAAATTCTCCCTCAGTGTTACCCGAACAGGCGCCGGAGGTTGGTGACTAAGGGATTTTCACAGTAACTTCATTACCGTGTTAATGTAAGCCGACTTGTGACACTAATACATAAACTTCTAAACTTCTTTCAATTCTAAATTAGGAAGCACTTCTTCACACGAGATGTGGTTAAAGTTTGGTACTGTCTTCTGTAAATGAGCCCTCCCTATATCCCCCAGTCCCACCATCCTCTGATATCTGTTTTCCTTTAATCCTGGCTCCCTGACCATTCCCCATTTTAATCCTTTCACCATTGGGGTCTGCAGTTCACTGTGTGGCTCCAACTCTGGAATTCCTTCCCAAAACTCTCTGTCTTCATACCTCCCTTTCCACCATTCAGACACTTCCTCAAAACAACCCCTTTTTGACCAGATCTTTGGGGCAATTCTTTTGTCCCTAAACTCGCCTGTGACTCGGCTTCTAATTTTTCACTCCAGGCTCCTGTGAAGCATCTGAGGACGTTTCTGTTCAAGGTGCTATATCAATGCAGGTTGTTGTTTTATGTGTCTGAGTGTCAATTTCTCTCAATGTCCAGGACACTGCAGATAACAGAGAATGATTCATTCCCCACTCAACCATTTCCATCAAGCCACGGGGCCAACCTGGCATCCCTTAAAAATGAGGTGTCAACCTGGTGAAGCTCCCAAACAGGAGCGGGCAGCACGGTGGCACCAGTGGTTAGCACTGCTGTATCACAGCACCAGGGACACAAGTTCATATCCAGCCTCGGGTCACTATCTGCATTGGTTTCCTCCGAGTGCCGCTCTTCCTTCTCTCAGCCCAAAGATGTGCGGGTTCGGTGGATTGGCCATGCTAACTTTCCCCATAGTCTTAGGGGGATTAGCAGGGTAAATACTTTGACTTGATTAATTATTTTGATTTGATTTATTATTATCATATTAGTATACAGTGAAAAGTCTTGTTTCTTGTGCGCTATACAGACAAAGCATACTGTTCATAGAGAAGGAAGCGAGAGAGTGCAGAATGTAGTGTTACAGTCATAGCTAGGGTGGAGAGAAAGATCAATTTAATGCAGGGTAGGTCCATTCAAAAGTCTGACAGCAGCAGGGAAGAAGCTGTTCTTGAGTGGGTTGGTACGTGACCTCAGACTTTTGTATCTTTTTCCCGACGGAAGAAGGTGGAAGAGAGAATGTCCGGGGTGGGTGAGGCCCTTCATTATGCTGGCTGCTTTTCCGAGGCAGCGGGAAGTGTAGACAGAGTCAGTGGATGGGAGGCCGGTTTGCGTGATGGATTGGGCTACATTCATGACCTTTTGTAGATCCTTGCGGTCTTGGGCAGAACAGGAGCCCCAGACCAAGCTGTGATGTAACCAGAAAGAATGAGTTAGTGAGAGTTGTAGCTGACATGCCCAATTTCCTTCATCTTCTGAGAAAGTAGAGGCATTGACTGTGTTTCTAACTCTGTGGTGTATTGTGTCACAGGACAGTTTCGATGGAGATTTATTCTGCATCCCTGGGATTTAGAAGGTTCAGGAGTGAGTTGATTGAAGTTTTCTTTAATTCTTTCGTGGGACACGGGCATCGCTGGCTGAACAGAATTTATTGCACGAGTTGCTCTTCGCGGGCAGTTGAGAGTTAACCGCATTGCTGTGGCTCTGGAGTCACACGTAGCCCAGACCACGTGAGGATGGCAGATTTCCTTCCCTAAAAGACATTAGTGAACCAGACGGGTTTTTCCGACAATCGACAATGGTTTCATGGTCACCAGTAGATTCTTAATTCCAGATATTTTTATTGAATTCCAATTGGTGGGATTCAAACCCAGGTCCCCAGAACATTCGCTGAGTTTCTAGATTAATAGTCTGGAGATAATAGCACTAGGCCATTGCCTCTCCTAGTGTCACCTCTCCATCCCTGTCATTCACTCATCATCTCCGCTTCCACCATCCTCATAGGCCGTGTGTCCAAACACATTCCCAGGCTCTGTGTGTGTGTGAAAGATGTTTTTCCTCACATTCCCTCACTGCGTCTCTCCTGAAACTTTAAATTGTGTCTCCCCGTCATCCCTGAACCCAATCAGCTCACGGCAACAGCTTTCCTTTATCGACTTTATCTAAACCTGTCCTAATCTTGCACAACTCGAGCAAATCTCCCCTCAAGGGGAACAAGCCCCGTTTCTCCAACCTCACCCTGGAGCTCACATCCCTCATTCCTGCAATTAATCCACTCTCAAAGATGCTGCAGACCTTCATATTTCCTCCCTCGGTCTGTTTATCCCATCACAGGATCACAGAATTGTTGCAGGGCAGAAGGAGGCAAGTGGAGTTCGGACAGGAAGTTGAGGAGAGCAGAGAAAATATAAACTAAATGGGCCCAAGGTAATTCTGTGTTTATTTCTTTTTCTCACTCTCTGTGTCTTCTGTCCCTCTCTCCATCTCTCCCTCTCCCTCTCTGGGAATCTGAAAAATATCCACAAATATCAGGCAGCCATTTGGCCTTTCTTCCCAGCGGCCATTTGATGTGAGCGCAGCACTGAGATATTTCTGACAGAGTTGTCTCCTCGCTAAGGTAACATTCGTATTTTAAATGTGACAGAGACGCAGCCATGGAGACACAAACGAGGGTTGTATTCCCGGGAATTTTGGAGTGTCAGGGATAATTTGATCCAAGTTGTCAGGAGAATAATGGAAACTGATAGGATAGAGAAAGAGAAATGTTTCTTGCTGGTTGTGGAGTCTGGGACTGGGATCATTGTCTGAAATATTAAAAATATTCTGAAACCCTTTCAAAGTGAAATTAAGGAACACTTCTTCACACAAAGGGTGTTCTCGAATCACAGAACAGCAGGAGGCCATTCGGCCCATCATGTCTGCCCCGATCCCGGAAGAGCCACCCAGCGAGTCCCATTCTCCAGCCCTGTCTCCTTAGCCCCCTAAAGCAATCACTTTCAAATATGTATCCGCCTCTCTTTTGAATCCTCCTATGGAATCTGCCTCCACCTCTCTCCCAGGCAGCGCATTCCAAATCCCAACAACTCTCCGAGTAAAGCAGTTTCTCCTCATCACACTCCCAGCTCCCTTGCTGACCATCTTGAAATTGTGACCCCTTCGTCACTGACACACCAACGAGTGGAAACAGAATATCCTTCTTCACCCTGTCAACATTGTTCATCATTCTGAACACCTCGATAAGGTCACCTCTTAATCTTCTCTGCTCCAAGGAGAATAAGGCCAATTTCTCTCATCTTTCTTTGGATCTAAAATTTCTCATTCCTGGAATCATTCGAGTGAATCTCCTTTGCACTCTCTCTCTCTCTCTCTTTGCCTCTCTCGAGGACTTTAACGTCCTTCCTTAAATACGGTGCCCAGAACTGATCACAGTGCTCCGAATGTGATCTGTCCAATGATTTGTAGAGGTGTAGCATCACTTCCTTGCTTTTATACTCTATGCCTCTCTTTATAAAACCAAGGATCCTATCAGGCTTCTTAACAACTGTTTCATCTTGCCTGGCCACCTTCAGAGAATGAATCACTTGAAACCCAAGGCCCATCTGCTCCTGTAGTCCCCTCAGCATTGTACCATTGAGTCTGTATCGTCTCCCCATGTTTCTTCCACCAAAATGCATTCCCTCCCATTTCGCTGCATTGAAATTCATCTCCCAGGTGTCTGCCCATTTGGCCAACTTGTCCATGTCCCTCTGAAGTCGCTCAGTGTCATCCTCACAATTCACTCTTCTCCCGAGCTCAGCGTCATCTGCAAATTTGGAGATTGTGCGTTCAACCCCCGTCGCTAAGCTGTTAATATAAATCAGAAAAAGCAAGGATCCCAACACTGATCCCTGGGGAACACCACTTTCAACTCGTCTCCAGTCTGAAAAATGCCCATCTCTACCTCCCCTCTGTTTCCTATCTCTTACCAAACTTCTCATCCATGCTGCCAAGGACTCATCCATCCCAAATATTTCTCATTTGCTGATTTGCATGTTAGTGGAGCGGTGTAAAAGGCATGTGGAACGCTTGCCTTTTTCTGTCGAGGCATAGATTACAAAAGCAGGGTAGACATGTTGGAGCTGTATAAAACTTTGGTGAGGCCACAGCTGGAGTACTGTGTGCGGTTCTGGTCGCCACATTATAGGAAGGGTGTGAATGCACTGGACAGGATGCAGAGGAGATTCACCAGGATGCATCTGAGCTGGAGTGTTTCAGCTATGAAGAGAGCTGTGGGCCACACAGTGGCACAGTTGTTATCACTGCTGCATCACAGCGCCAGGGACCCAGGTTCGATTCCCGGCTCAGGTCACTGTCTGTGTGAAGTCTGCACGTTCTCTCCGTGTCTGCGTGCCTTTCCTCTGGGCGCTGCGGTTTCCTCCCACAGTGCGAATGATGTGCTGGTTAGGGTGCATTGGCCGTGGTAAATTTTCTCTCAGTGTAACCGAACACCAGAGTGTGGCATCTGGGGAATTATCACCGTAACTTCACAGTGTTAATGCAAGCCTACTTGTGACACTAATAAACAAAATTAAAAATGAGATGTTGAGTAGGCTTGTGTTGTATTCATTGGAGCAGAGAAGACTGGGGGGGCGACCTGATTGAGGTGGAGAAGATTATGAGAGACATGAAGAGTGTGGATCGGGAGCAGCTGTTCCCCTTAGTTGAAGGGTCAGTCACGAGGGGACATAGGTTCAAGGTGAGGGGCAGGAGGTTTGGGGGGGATGTGAGGAAAATCTGTTTTACCCACAGGGTGGTGCCAGTCTGGAATGCGCTGCCTGGGAGGTTGGCAGAGGCAAGTTGCCTCACATCCTTTAAAAAGTAGCTGGATAAGCACTTGGCACATCATCACATTCAGGGCTATGGGCCAAGTGCTGGTAAATGGGGTGAGGTCGGTATGTTAGGTGGTCCTCACGTGTCGGTGCAGACTCGATGGGCCGAAGGGTCTCTTCTGCACTGTATGAATCTGTGATGAGGAAATGTTTTTAACGTAGTGACTGATGGTATCTGGAATGTTCTGCCTTGATTCGCTGTAAGGATTCGCATTCCAACCATTACTCATGTAAATTGAGTCTGTGTCTTTATCTGCCCTGTTTGTGAACAGAATTCCCACTCACCTGAAGAAGGGGCTTGGGGCTCCGAAAGCTTGTGTGGCTTTTGCTCCCAAATAAACCTGTTGGACTTTAAGCTGGTGTTGTTAAACTTCTTACTGTGTTTACCCCAGTCCAACGCCGGCATCTCCACATCATGTTCTGCCTGAGTCAGAGGTGGGAGAAGATTCCATCAAGAGGAAATTGAATGGGAAGTTAAAGGGAAAATATTGACAGTGTTTCGGGGAGAGGGTGGAGGATTGGGAATAGTGAAACTGCTCTTGCAGTGTGTCGGTCCAGGCTCGACGGGCTGAATGGCCTCCTGTGCTGTCCCCAATCTATGATTCACACACAAGTTAACTTCTCAGTGTCTATTAGGCCCCACTCGTTCCTCCATGATCAGTTCCAGCATTTCAAGCTCAGATCCCAGTACTTTTTAGTTGGGGCATTGAGGAGTAAAACAGAAATAGGAATGAGAGTGTCGGTGCGCTTATGTTTTTGTATTTCTTTGTGTGTGTGTGTGTGTGTGTGTGTGTGTGTGAGAGAGAGAGAGAGACAGTTTCTAAGTGTGTGCAAGTGTCTATTTCAATGTGTGTTTCTGTGTGTGTGATTGTGTTTCTCTGCGTGTGTCTGTGAGTGAATGTGTGTCTGTGTGTGTGTCTCTCTCTGTGTCTTTGTGCATGTGTGTCTGTGAGTGTGTGTTTGTGTCTCTCTGCGTGTGTGCATGTGTGTCCGTGAGTGTGTGTTTGTGTCTGTGTGTGTGTGTCCGTGAGTGTCTGTGTGTCTCTCTCTTTGTCAGTGTGTGTGTGTCTCTGAGTGTGTGTGTGTGTGTGTCTGTATCTCTGTGAGTGCGTGTGCGTCTGTGTGTGTGTTTGTCATGATCTGTTTGAGTGGGGGAGCAGGCTCGATGGGTCAAATGGCCTCTAACTGCACATATTTGAGATTCAAATACATTGACACACATGCATGCTGACACTCACACACACACACAGACACACACACAGACACACACAGACAGACACACACACACACAGACACAGAGACACACACACAGACACACACACACAGACACACACACACACGCACACAGACACACACAGACACACACACACACACAGACACACACACACACAGACACACACACAGACACACACACACAGTGAAATATATACACAGTATTGACATATTTATTGACCATTTAATGTGACTGAATACTACACATCCTGGTTTGCCAATGACACAAAACATTAGACAGCATTGTAAGCAGCGCAGCTGGAAACATCACATTGCAAAGAGTTATTCATATTTTGTACATGGACATACTGGTGGAGAGGTTTCAGTGCAGGGAAATGTAATTTGACACAACTTAGATTTAAAAGGGATAGAACAACGTACTTTAATAAATGATGAAATGACAGAAACAGTGGAAGCTCCAAATGTCCAGATATTTCACAGCTAAATTCGCACAATACACACAGCAATGGATCTGATATTGCGGAATTGTTGTAAATGTGGTTAATCTCAGTACGGAGGCTGTCTTCATGTTACAATGTTAATCTGATCACTGTCATCAAAACAGACTCAACATTTCTGTACAATGTGAGTCAATCATCAGCTCAAATAGTTCAGGTTCAGTGTTTAAAATAACCAGTCACTTTTCTGTGGCTGCTTTGGGAGTGTCAGTGGAATGCAGTTCACAGTAAAGTGTGAACAATTGTATTGGGGAATAATTGGAAGCAGTTTCCATTGAGAGCTTCCTGCATTCTGGAAATGTGTGTGATCCATTCAGAGATAGGAAATGATGGATGAATAAAGATGCAGTTTGTTGTTAATTACATGAGATTGTCTGCCTTGAAGATTCACCAGTTCCATGTGCTGAGAGAAAGGAATGATTAAACAATGTCTATAATTCAAATCCTTCAGACGAGTGAAAAAGCAGGAGAACAACTGAATCCACAAACGCTGCCACAGACAGTATTCGAAGCTTCAACTTCATGTTTGAATGTGAAGGGCTGATTGAAATAAACAGGAGGCCACACTGGGATGCTGAGCAATTTGATTCCTGTTTTTCTTAAACTTCAAAATAAAAATCTGTGATGAAACATTCCTTGGACAGAGCAGAGGGAATTTTACTCTGTATTTAGCCCATTACAGTATTTGTGTTGGGATCGTTTGATGAACAGTGCAGATTAAACATTATTCTTAACCGCTGGAATTTAAGTTGGGGGCTGATTTAATCAAACATTGAAAATAATGAGGGAAAGGGAGAGGCTGATAAAGAACAAGTTTTTCTGCTGGCTGGGAACTCCAGGATTTGGGAATATTTGAATGTTAGCCTCAGTTTAGAATTTTAGAATTGTAGAAATGGAAACATTGCCAGATGTGGTGTGGAGTTAGTTTGAAACAATCTTCTGCAAATGGCTTTTGATGCTCAGTCACTTGTTATTATTTTAAATCTGGGGTTGATCGATTTTCCTTCGTCAAAGGGGTTAAGAGACAGAGAGTTAGATCACAGATCAGCCAGGATCTTATTGAATATTGGAACAGGCTTTCAGGAAGATTGTTCCAGATTCCAAACACACTCTTGATGAAGTGCTTTTTCTCACTTCACTTCTGATCCATTTCCCCATCATTTAGAATCTGTGCCCTCTTGTTCCTGACCATCTCTTGAGAGGGAAGAGTTTCTCACTCTTTAACCTGTGGATACCCATTAGGATCTTGAATCTCTCTCTGAAGTCTCACCTCAGCCTTCTTTTCTCCAAGGAAAACAGTCCCAACCTCTCCAATCTACCCTCGTAGCTCCGGATCTTATTCCCTGGAATCATTCTTGTGAATCTCCTCTGCACTCTCTCCAATATCTTCACATCCCTCCTCAAGTACGGTGCCCAGAAATGGGCGCAGTCTCCAGATGAGGCTTAACGAGTGTCTTATACAAGTTCAATATGACCTCCTTACTCTTGTCCTCAATTCCTCCATTAATAAAAGCTGGGATACCATATACTTCATTTACTGCTCTCTCAAAGTGCCCTGCCACCTTCACTGACGTATGTACATATTAGAATCATAGAATCCCTACAGTGCAGAAGGAGGCCATACAGCCCATCGAGCCTGCGCTGACAACATTCCCACCCAGGCCCTATCCCCGTGATGCAACGTATTTACCCTGATAATACTGGCATGAATTGAGAAATGGTTAACGGACAGAAAACAGAGCTTAGGTACAAATGGGTCATTTTCAGGGTGCCAGGCTGTGACCAGCGGCTTATCACAAGGATCAGTACTCGGGAGCCCAGCTATTCACAATCCATATCATTGATTTGGACGTTTGGGATCAAATGTAATATTTCCGAGTTTGCAGATGACATGAAAGCAGGTGGAAGTGTGAGTTGTGAGGAGGATGTAGACTCTTCAAGGGGATGTGGAGAGGCTGAATTAGTGGTGAAACCACACACGGAGTGTTGTGTACAGTTTTATCCTCTTACCTAAGGAAAGATATTCTTGTCCGAGAGGGACTTCAATGACATTTCACTGCATTAATTCCTGGGATGGAGGGATTGTCCTCTGAGGAAAGAAAATGGACTTTTACTTTATGCACTTGAGAAGCATGAGAGGTGACCTCATTCAAACTTGGACAATTCTTACAGGGCTCAGCAGGGTCGAGTCATAGAGGTTTACAGCATGGAAACGCGCTTTGGCCCAACTTGTCCATGCCGCCCAGTTTTTACCATTAAGCTAATCACAATTGCCTGTGTTTCGCCCATATCCCTCTATACCAATCTTACCCATGTAACTGTCGAAATGCTTTTTAAAACATAAAATTGTACCCGCCCCTACGACTGCCCCGGCAGCTCATTCCAGACACTCACCACCCTCTGTGTGAAAAGAATTGCCCTCTGGACCCTTTTGTATCTCTCCCCTCTCACCTTAAACCTATGCCCTCTAGTTTTAGACTCCCCTACCTTTGGGAGAAGATAGTGACTATCTCGCTGATCTATGCCCCTCATTATTTTATAGACCTCTATACAATCACCCCTCAGTCTTCCACGCTACAGGAAAAAAGTCCCAGTCTGTGCAACCTCTCCTTAAAACCCAAACCATCATGTCCCGGTAGCATCCTAGTAAATCTTTTTTGCACTCTTTCGTTTAATAATACCCATTCTAAAATAGGGTGACCAGAACTGTACACAGTATTCCAAGCGTGGCCTTAACAATGTCTTGTACAACTTCACCAAGACGTCCCAACTCCTGTATTCAATGTTCTGACCAATGAAACCAAGCGTGCCGAATGCCTTCTTCACCACTCTGTCCACCTGTGACTCCACTGTCAAGAACCTATGAACCTGTACCCCGAGATCTCTTTGTTCTATAACTCTCCCCAACCCCCAAACATTAGCTGAGTAGATACAGGAAGGATGTTTCCCCCGGCTGGGGGTGGGGGGGGGGGGGGGGTTGGGGGTGTCTAGAACCATGGCATAGTCGCAGAGTAAGGGGACAGGACATTTAGGACTGAGATAAGAACATAAGAAATATGAGCAGGAGTAGGCCACCTAGCCCCTCGAGCCTGCCCCGCATTCAATAAGATCATGGCTGATCTGAAGTGGATCAGTTCCACTTACCCACCTGATCCCCATAACCCCTAATTCCCTTACCGATCAGGAATCCATCTATCCGTGATTTAAACGTATTCAACGAGGTAGCCTCCACCACTTCAGTGGGCAGAGAATTCCAAAGATTGACCACCCTCTGAGAGAAGAAGTTCCTCCTCAACTCTGTCCGAAACTGACCCCCCTTTATTTTGAGGCTGTGCCCTCTAGTTCGAGCTTCCTTTCTAAGTGGAAAGAATCTCTCCACCTCGACCCTATCCAGCCCCTTCATTATCTTATAGGTCTCTATAAGATCCCCCCTCAGCCTTCTAAATTCCAACGAGTACAAACCCAATCTGCTCAGTCTCTCCTGATAATCAACACCCCTCATCTCTGGTATCAACCTGGTGAACCTTCTCTGCACTCCCTCCAAGGCCAATATATCCTTCCGCAAATAAGGGGACCAATACTGCACACAGTATTCTAGCTGCAGCCTCACCAATGACCTGTACAGATGCAGCAAGACATAGAACATAGAACATAGAACATTACAGCGCAGAACAGGCCCTTCGGCCCACGATGTTGCACCGACCAGTTAAATAAAAAAACTGTGACCCTCCAACCTAAACCAATTTCTTTTCGTCCATGAACCTATCTACGGATCTCTTAAACGCCCCCAAACTAGGCGCATTTACTACTGATGCTGGCAGGGCATTCCAATCCCTCACCACCCTCTGGGTAAAGAACCTACCCCTGACATCGGTTCTATAACTACCCCCCCTCAATTTAAAGCCATGCCCCCTCGTGCTGGATTTCTCCATCAGAGGAAAAAGGCTATCACTATCCACCCTATCTAAACCTCTAATCATCTTATATGTTTCAATAAGATCCCCTCTTAGCCGCCGCCTTTCCAGCGAAAACAATCCCAAATCCCTCAGCCTCTCCTCATAGGATCTCCCCTCCATACCAGGCAACATCCTGGTAAACCTCCTCTGCACCCTCTCCAAAGCCTCCACATCCTTCCTGTAATGTGGGGACCAGAACTGCACACAGTACTCCAAGTGCGGCCGCACCAGAGTTGTGTACAGTTGCAACATAACGCTACGACTCCTAAATTCAATCCCCCTACCAATAAACGCCAAGACACCATATGCCTTCTTAACAACCTTATCTACTTGATTCCCAACTTTCAGGGATCTATGCACACATACACCTAGATCCCTCTGCTCCTCCACACTATTCAAAGTCCTCCCGTTAGCCCTATACTCAACACATCTGTTATTCCTACCAAAGTGAATTACCTCACACTTCTCCGCATTAAACTCCATCCGCCACCTCTCGGCCCAACTTTGCAACCTGTCTAAGTCTTCCTGCAAACTACGACACCCTTCCTCACTGTCTACCACACCACCGACTTTGGTGTCATCAGCAAATTTGCTAATCCACCCAACTATACCCTCATCCAGATCATTAATAAATATTACAAACAGCAGTGGCCCCAAAACAGATCCCTGAGGTACACCACTTGTAACCGCACTCCATGATGAATATTTACTATCAACCACCACCCTCTGTTTCCTATCCGCTAGCCAATTCCTGATCCAATTTCCTAGATCACCCCCAATCCCATACATCTGCATTTTCTGCAGAAGCCTACCATGGTGAACCTTATCAAACGCCTTACTAAAATCCATATATACCACGTCCACTGCCTTGCCCCCATCCACCTCCTTGGTCACTTTCTCAAAAAACTCAATAAGGTTAGTAAGGCACGACCTACCTGCCACAAAACCATGCTGACTATCACCTATCAATTCATTACTCTCCAAATAACTATAAATCCTATCCCTTATAATTTTTTCCAACATCTTGCCGACAACAGAAGTGAGACTCACCGGTCTATAATTCCCGGGGAAGTCTCTGTTCCCCTTCTTAAACAATGGGACAACATTCGCTAACCTCCAATCTTCTGGTACTATACCAGAGGCCAACGACGACCTGAAGATCAGAGCCAGAGGCTCTGCAATCACTTCTCTTGCCTCCCAGAGAATCCTTGGATAAATCCCATCCGGACCAGGGGATTTATCTATTTTCAGACCCTCCAGAATATCCTGCACATCCTCCTTATCAACTGTAATACTGTCTATTCTACTCCCTTGCAACCCAGTGTCCTCCTCAGCTATATTCATGTCCCCTTGCATGAACACCGAAGAGAAATATTGGTTCAATGCTTCACCAATCTCCTCCGGTTCCACACATAACTTCCCTCTGCCATCTATAACTGGCCCTAAACTTGCCCTAACCAACCTTCTGTTCTTGACATACCTATAGAACGCCTTAGGATTCTCTTTAACAATATCCGCCAAAGTCTTCTCATGTCCCCTTTTAGCCCTTCTAAGCTCGCTCTTCAACTCCCTCTTAGCCAATCTAAAGCTTTCTAGTGCACTACCCGAGTGCTCACGTCTCATCCGAACATAAGCCTCCTTTTTCTTTTTAACCAACAAAGAAACTTTTTTGGTGCACCACGGTTCCCTAGCCCTACCAATTCCTCCTTGCCTGACAGGGACATACCTATCACAGACTCGCAGTAGCTGCTCCTTGAAAAAACTCCACATGTCGGACGTTCCCAGTCCCTGTAATCTCCTAGTCCAACCTATGTTTCCTAATTCTCTCCTAATAGCCTCATAATTACCCTTCCCCCAGCTAAAACCACTGGCCCGAGATGACTCCATTGAAGGTGTGAGGCCTCATCACTTTCTGTCTGGTTTAGTTTTGTAATGTTTACATGTTTAAACACTGAAACCTCTTGCCCTTGATAAGTTGGGAATATCACTGCGGTTTGAGAAAAGCAAACACTGATCCCGCACTAAACACCCCCCTACACAGGACTGAGCAGAGTGTGTGAAATGTGACTGGTGCGAATGTGGATTGTCTTTTAAAAGTGGGTGAGAAACACTTCATTTTCAAATCTTTACCCTGCTTCTGTAGCGTCTCAGATTCCACCTAATCTGCACATCTTTGGACTGTGGAAGGAAACCGGGGCACCCGGAGGAAACCCATGCAGACACAGGGAGAATGTGCAAACTCAACTCCCAACCGAGAATTGAATCCTGGTGCTGTGAGGCAGCACTGCTAAACACTGTCCACCATGTCGCCCTATCCCATGTATTGGGACACGGTGAAAAGTATTGTTTCTTGCACGCTACACAGACAAAACATACTGTTCATAGAGTTCAGTCGGGAGAAGGAGAGGAGAGCGTGCAGAATACAGTGTTGCAGTTACCGATAGGGTATAGAGAAAGATCAGCTTAATGTATGGTAGGTCCACTCAAAAATTAACATTCTGACCAAACACTAAAGCTTTCCACAAAACAAGGCTCACAAATTCAACACCACTTTCCTTTGTCCCCTCTCCCATCATGCTGTGTTCGGAGTCTCTGATCGATGCTAAGGGCCTAGTATTTGAGGCTCTGAGCTGAAGCCACAATCTGTCTGATTCTGAGGGAAGATTACTGCCACTCAGATACAGCTGGCTGCAGTATCCCCTTGAAATATATCTGTTGTGTAAAGAGCCACATGTTTTTTCCCCTGTGTCTGCTGTCCTTAAAGAACTATTGAATAATCTAAACATCCGCATTAATTATCACAGAACAAGGCCAACATGGGGGAATCGAGTATCAGGTTTAAAAGTTTATTTATTAGTGTCACAAGTAGGGTTACATTAACACTGCAATGAAGTTACTGTGGAAAATCCGTAGTCGCCATGCTCTGGCACCTGTTTGGGCAACTTGGGGAGAATTTAGCATGGCTGATACACCAAACCAGCGCGTCTTTCGAACTGTGGGAGGAAACCGCAGCACCCGGTGGAAACCCACGCAGACACGGGGAGAATGTACAAACTCCACACTGACAGTGACCCAAGCCAGGAATCAAACCCGGGTCCCTGGCGCTGTGAGGCAGCAGCGCTAACCACTGTGCCGCCCCTCATCGAAACATTGTGCAGTTGTGGAATGCACAGGATAGGAGGGATGTGATAGCACTGGAAAAGGTGCAGAGGAGACTCACCAGGATGTTGCCTGGCCTGGAGAGTTTTAGTTCATAGAATCATAGAACCCCTACAGTCCAGAATGAGGCCATTCGACCCATCAAATCTGCACGGACTCTTACCCAGGCTTACCCCGTAACCCCACGTATGTTCCCGCTAATCCCCCTAACCTATACATCGTGGGACCCTCAGGGCAATTTTGCATGGACAATGCACCTGGAGGAAACCACGCAGACACGGGGAGAATGTGCAAACTCCACACAGACAGTAACCCGAGCCCGGAATTGAACCCGGGTCCCTGGCGCTGTGAGGCGGCAGTGCTAACCACTGTGCTACCGTGCCGCCACTCGAACTGAAGAGAGATTTTATAGACTGAGGGTGTGATCTTACCACCTGTTGACGCCACACTCCCGCTCAGCGAGGTCGGAGAATCTGGTGACCAGCCAAATCTCCTTTCACTGCAGTGGGATGGGAAAATCCTGCCGGCCTGAACGGTGATAAGATTCCACCCTGGGGTTTTTTTCCGTGGAGCAGAGGAGGCTGAGGGGGAACATGATGGAGATGGATAAGATTATGAGGGACATCGATAGAGTAGACGGGAAGAAAGCTTTCCGCTTGGTGGTGGGATCAATGACTAGGGGGTATAGATTTAGGGTAAGGGGCAGGAGGTTTACAGGGGATGTGAGGAAAACCTTTTTCACCCAGAGGGTGGTGGGAGTCTGGAACTCTCTGCTTGAAAGGGTGGTGGAGGCAGAGACCCTCAGAACGTTTAAGAAGTGCTTAGCTATGCATTTGCAATGCCAAGGCTTACCAGGCCGTGAGCCAAGTTGGGTGATTTGTCTTTGACCGGCGCAGATGCAATGGGCCGAACGGCCTTTTCTGTTCTCTGGACCTCCATTGCTAAAACACAACCTCACTGACCCAGCTTCTGGTCATCCATCCAAATCTCTCCCTCCGCAGCTCGGGGACAAATCCTGCCGCGCAATCTTCCTTTGAAGTGGCTTTGGACATTTAATTCTCCATGAGGACTTGTCCGGACAGTGGCTGCTGTTGTTGTGTTTGTCTCAGTGTCAGCTCAGAAACATGGACAGCATGTTAGAAATGGCCGTCTCCCAGTGAGTGTGAGGACAGGGCAGGCTTTGAGCGAGGCCTGGGCCGCTCCCTGAAGGACACAGGGCCACCATTGTGCTTTTTGCTGACAGACAGAAAGCTTTCACCCCTCTCTCTCTCTCTCTCGTGTCTCATCTCACTCACATTCTGCCCCTTCCATTCACTCTGTGCTGCTTTCTGGAGGAGGCTGCCAGCTTTATCCGCCACAGAGCATCTGCCAACAAGAACATCAGATGAAACCTTCCATTCCCCAAGTCCCTCTTTCCTCTCTGCTCCTCACTGTCTTTCCGGAGGAAATGGGATGGTAAGCTGATGGGAAAAGATTTGCAGGGCTCCAGGGACAAGGTGGAGCAGTGGGACTGGCTCGATTGCTCTAGCAGAGAGTCGACACCAGCTGAATGGGCAATACAGCAGGATATTGATCGGCTGGAAAATTGGACGGAGAGGTGGCAGATGGAGTTTAATCCGGATAAATGCGAAGTGATGCATTTTGGAAGAAATAATGTAGGGAGGAGTTATACAATAAATGGCAGAGTCATCAGGAGTATAGAAACACAGAGGGACCTCGGTGTGCAAGTCCACAAATCCTTGAAGGTGGCAACACAGGTGGAGAAGGTGGTGAAGAAGGCATATGGTATGCTTGCCTTTATAGGACGGGGTATAGAGTATAAAAGCTGGAGTCTGATGATGCAGCTGTATAGAACGCTGGTTAGGCCACATTTGGAGTACTCTGTCCAGTTCTGGTCGCCGCACTACCAGAAGGACGTGGAGGCATGGGAGAGAGTGCAGAGAAGGTTTACCAGGATGTTGCCTGGTATGGAGGGTCTTAGCTATGAGGAGAGATTGGGTAGACTGGGGTTGTTCTCCTTGGAAAGACGGAGAATGAGGGGAGATCTAATAGAGGTATACAAGATTATGAAGGGTATAGATAGGGTGAACAGTGGGAAGCTTTTTTCCCAGGTCGGAGGTGACGATCACGAGGGGTCACGGGCTCAAGCTGAGAGGGGCGAAGTATAACTCAGACATCAGAGGGACGTTTTTTACACAGATGGTGGTGGGGGCCTGGAATGCGCTGCCAAGTAGGGTGGTGGAGGCAGGCATGCTGACATCGTTTAAGACTTACCTGGATAGTCACATGAGCAGCCTGGGAATGGAGGGATACAAACGATTGGTCTAGTTGGACCAAGGAGCGGCACAGGCTTGGAGGGCCGAAGGGCCTGTTTCCTGTGCTGTACTGTTCTTTGTTCTTTGAATGGGCTGAATGGCCTCCTTCATTATGTGGCTATTCTATGGTTGACACACAATAGATAGTCAATATCTTTTCCCAAAGGGGAGTCTAAAACTAGAGGGCATGGGTTTAAGGTGAGAGGGGAGAGATACAAAAGTGTCCAGAGGGGCAATCTTTTCACACAGAGAGTGATGAGTGTCTGGAACAAGCTGCCAGAGGTAGTAGTAGAGAGGGGCACAATTTTATCTTTTAAAAAACATTTAGACAGTTACATGGGTAAGATCGATGTAGAGGGATATGGGCCAAATGTGGGGAATTGGGACTAGCTTAGGGGTTAAAAGAAAAAGGGCAGCATGACAAGTTGGGCCGAAGGGCCTGTTTCCATGCTGTAAACATCTATGACACTATGACAACTTGTCATTTGGGTCTCAACTTCAGGTTTCTAGGTGTCCAGATCACCAACAACCTGTCCTGGTCCCCCCATGCCGACACTATAATTGAGAAAGCCCACCAACACGTCTACTTTCTCAGGAGGCTGAGGAAATGTGGCATGTCAGCTACGACTCTCACCAACTTCTACAGATGCACCATAGAAAGCATCCTTTCTGTGTCACGGCTTGGTCTGGTTTCTGCTCTGTCCAAGACTGCAAGAAATTACAAAAGGTCCTGAATGTAGCCCCGTCCATCACGCAGACGAGCCTCCCATTCATTGACTCTGTCTCCACTTCCCGCGGCCTTAGAAAAGCAGCCAGCATAATTAAGGACCTCATGCACACATTCTCTCTTCCACCTTCTTCCGTCAGGAAAAAGATACAAAGTCTGAGATCACGTACCAACCGACTCAAGAACTTCCCTGCTGCCCTCAGACTTTTGAATGGACCTGCTACATATTGGATTTATCTTTCTCTACACCCTACCTATGACTGCAACACTACATTCTGCACCCTCTCTTTGACTTCTCCCCGATGTACTCTATGAACGGTATGTTTTGTCTGTACAGCATACAAGAAACAATACTTTTCACTGTATCCCAATACACGCAACAATAATAAATCAAATCAAATCAAAATCCTCCCAACTCTTTCCTCCACGATAGATCGCAGCATTTAAAGAACACGCCCAGGGCCCAGTGCTGAGTCTGAGGGTATCTGACTACAGTAAGGTGAGTGATACAGGAGGGTCTCACTGTCTGAGGGAGGTGAGTCTTAGCCGGGGGTGCGTGAGTGACCCAGGTTAATCTGACACTCCAGGGACAGTTGGAATGGAGCTTTTCCCCGGGCTGTCCCCTCCCCGTGTCTGCGTGGGTTTCCTCCGGGTGCTCCGGTTTCCTCCCACAGTCTGAAAGATGAGCTTGTTAGGGTGCATTGGCCGTGCTAAATTCTCCCTCAGTGTAACCTGAACAGGCGCCGGAGTGTGGGCAACTAGGGGATTCTCACAGTAACTTCATTGCAGTGTTAATGTAAGCCTACTTCTGAGACTAATAAATAAACTGAAACTGAAGGTCAAGGTGCTGCTGTGACAATGCACTCTTGTTTAAACACTCTGTGTGCCCCACAGCCTGAGCCGCCTCGCGGAAATGTCCTCCATGCCTTTTTCTACCGCGCGGAGGCGTTTCCTGTGCGGGCTGCTGCTGCACACCTTCCACTACCGCCTCCTCGCCTGGTGTGAGTTTGGATCTCTCCATCATATTGGGAGTCACCGGCAATGTCCAATTGCAGAACAAACTTCCGCTTTGTTCCAATGATGTTTAACCTTGGACTGAGCCATTGTTTTAATGTGGACCTGATCACCGCCCATCACTGAGATTGACCTGAACCTGTCAATAAATGTTCCATTGTTTTGTAAATAAAGATTGTGACACTTGCAGCGTCTGTGCCTCTGGTTTGTGTCTGTGTTGGTTGCTCACAGTTGGCGATGGGGCAATGTTAAATGGACAGTTTAATGGGATTGGAGAACCATTTGGATTTATAAAAGTGTTGCCCCGGGGCTGGGGAATGGCGGCGATGGGGAAAGATTGGATTGCCCAGGGTTGTGTTGCTGGGAACACAGGAGGCTGAGGGGTGAGTGAACTGAGGTGTCCAGAATGGTGAGGGTGGGAGACAGGGTGGAGAGGAAAGGGCAGTTTCCCCCGAGCAGAGAGAGGTGACTTACCCGGTGGGGGGGCTGCCACAGATTGAAGGGGATTGCTGGCAGCATTAGAGGGGACATTAGGAAGAAGCTTTTCACTCAGAGGCTGCTGCCTGTCTGCAATTCGCTGCCTGAACTGGAGCTTCAGACACAAAGCCCTGGGCTTCACTCCATCAGCAGCCGCACCTGGAGCTGAAATGCTGCCGGCTGGAAACAGGGGGCTGGGGGCTGCCTGACTGGAAGCTGCGGTTACAATGGGTGGCTAGTTTCCATTCCCCGAGCTGCTGCCGCTCTGATGGGCTGAATGGCCTCTTTCTGCGCCGGGGGCCCGGCTTCCATTCCCGGTTTGCGGCTGCGCCAGCAGCACTAGCCGCCGGCGGCCATCTTGCGGTTACCAGGGGAGACGGAAGGCGGCCACCTTGCGTTGCCAGGAGAGGCGGCCCGCGGCCATCTTGCGTTGCCGGGGAGGCGGCCCGCGGCCACCTTGCGTTGCCAGGAGAGGCGGCCCGCGGCCATCTTGCGTTGCCAGGGGAGGCGGCTTCAATGCGGCGGCGGCCCGCGCGCGGCCCTCTGGGAGAATCCCCCTCCCGCACATTAGGTTTAGGGCAGAGATTACTGATACAAGTCCCAGATTGTAATAACTGAGAGAGGTTTCGGGCAGAGTTTACTGATACCAGGCCCAGATTGTAATAACTGAGAGAGGTTTCGGGCAGTGTTTACTGATACAAGTCCCAGATTGTAATAACTGAGAGAGGTTTAGGGCAGAGTTTACTGATACCATGCCCAGATTGTAATAACTGAGAGAGGTTTAGGGCAGAGATTACTGATACAAGGCCCAGATTGTAATAACAGAGAGGTTTAGGGCAGAGATTTCTGATACCAGGCCCAGATTGTAATAACTGAGGGAGGTTTAGGGCAGAGATTACTGATACAAGGCCCAGATTGTAATAACTGAGAGAGGTTTAGGGCAGAGATTTCTGATACAAGTCCCAGATTGTAATAACTGAGAGAGGTTTCGGGCAGAGATTACTGATACAAGTCCCAGATTGTAATAACTGAGAGAGGTTTCGGGCAGAGTTTACTGATACCAGGCCCAGATTGTAATAACTGAGAGAGGTTTAGGGCAGAGATTACTGATACAAGGTCCAGATTGTAATAACTGAGAGAGGTTTCGGGCAGTGATTAATGATACCAGGCCCAGATTGTAATAACAGAGAGGTTTAGGGCAGAGATTACTGATACAAGGCCCAGATTGTAATAACTGAGAGAGGTTTAGGGCAGAGTTTACTGATACCAGGCCCAGATTGTAATAACTGAGAGAGGTTTCGGGCAGAGATTTCTGATACCAGGCCCAGATTGTAATAACTGAGAGAGGTTTAGGGCAGAGATTTCTGATACCAGGCCCAGATTGTAATAACTGAGAGAGGTTTCGGGCAGAGATTACTGATACAAGCCCCAGATTGTAATAACTGAGAGAGGTTTTGGGCAGAGATTACTGATACAAGGCCCAGATTGTAATAACTGAGAGTGGTTTCGGGCAGAGTTTACTGATACAAGTCCCAGATTGCAATAACTGAGAGAGGTTTCGGGCAGAGATTACTGATACAAGGCCCAGATTGTAATAACTGAGAGAGGTTTCGGGCAGAGATTACTGATACAATTCCCAGATTGTAATAACTGAGAGAGGTTTCGGGCAGAGTTTACTGATACATGATCCCGGCAGGATTTACTGTTTGATAATCCAGCTGTTTGGCCCCGTTATGAGCACACCTTCCATGGCCATCAAGTCCGGAAGTCGGCCTTGAACCCTTGAAGAATGAGAGGCGACCCCATTGAAACAGACTTAAAATTCTTACAGGGTGTGACAGGGTGGATGTAGATTGGATGTTTCCCATGGCTGGTGAGACTAGAACCAGGGGACACAATCTCAGAATCAGGGGCAGACCATTGAAGACTGAGATGAGGAGGAATTTCTTCACTCAGAGGGTGGTGAATCTTTGGAATTTTCTATTCCAGGGGGATGTGGAAGCCCAATCATTCAGCATGTTCAAGACGCAAATCGATTGTGTGAAATAAAATAGGAATCTGTGTGTGTGTGTGTGTGTGTGCGTGCGTGCGTGTGTTTGTGTGTGTGTGTGCATGTGTGTGCATGTGTGTGTGCGTGGACATGTTTCCATGTGTGTTTATTACTGTGTGCGTGTGAGTGTTACTGGGTGAGAATATCTGTTTCTGTGTGTTTTCATAGAATCCTAGACTCCTCCAGTGCAGAAGGAGGCCATTTGGCCCATTGAGTCTGCACCGACCACAATCCCACTCAGGCCCCATCTCCATAACCCCATGCATTTACCCGATCTTGTCTCTCTGATGCGGAGGGACAATTTAGCACGGCCAATGCACCCTAACCAGAACGTCTTTCAGACTGTGGGAGGAAACCGGAGCACCCGGAGGAAACCCACGCAGACAAAGGGAGAACGGGCAAACTCCGCACAGACAGTGACCCAAGGCGGGAACCGAACCCGAGTCCCTGGCACTGTGAGGCAGCAGTGCTGTGTTTTTGATGTGTGTGTGTGTGTTTCTGTGTGTTTGTGTGTTTATTGTGTTTGTGTGTGTGTTTATTGTGTTTGTGTGCTTTTTCTGCGTGCTTTGTGTGTGTTGGTGTGTGCGTGTTTTATGTGTGTTTGTGTGTGCGTGCTTTGTGTGTGTGCGTGTTTTGTGTGTGTTGGTGTGTGCGTGTTTTGTGTGCGTACGTGCCCCATGATCTGTTTGAATGCTGGCGCAGGATCGATGGGCCAAATGGCCTCCACCTGCTCCTATTTTCCTTTGAGATTTAAATACATTGACACACATGCACGCTGACACACACACACAGAAAGATACGCACAGTGTTGACGTATTTATTCACCACTGAATGTGACTGAATGCTACACATCCCAGTTTACCAAAGACACACAATATTCAGCAGCATTGTAAACAGCGCAGCTGGAAACATCAAATTGGGGATTTGGTTTGAAAAAGGGTCAAAGCCTCTCTTGCTAAAGGCTGTTTGTCTATTGTGCTGACAGTGATACACTGCCATCCTCTGCTGCCTGCTGGACATTGCTCCAGCCGCAGAGAGAGTGAAGTAGATCAGAAACTCACTGGGAGAGAATGCAGCTTCACACAGTATCCATCCAAAATGACAGGAGCATCAGCACACACACAAGCTCCGTGTGGAGACTGAGAGGGGCTCAGTGTGGAACACAAACCTTCACACTAAACCTGGAAGGATATTGATAAAGTGTTTAAAACAAAACTTCAGCAAATGTTTTGAAACATTTTGGTCCGTGGAAAAGTGCAGTGTGTAAAAAGCTGAAGATGTTTCCATTTCACATCTTCCTGCTTTGGGGAAATGGGAGTTATCTTTGCATTCACAAGGATATGGGGAGGGAGATGTTTGAATGGACATTCAGATTTTTGGGTGATTAAAGTGTTAATTTGTTTCCAGAAGCTGTTTACAGTGATTGTCCCGAGAGATTGTATTGTTTCAGTGATGTCGACGTCTCCAATACTTCAGACAGAGGAAGGAAACAATATACAAAAGGAAAGATTGGGGGAATCACTACATTGAAGGTGTGAGGCCTCATCACTCTCTGTCTGGTTTTGTTCTGAAATCTTTACATTTTTAAACACTGAAACCTCTTGCCCTTGTTGGGAATATCACTGCGGTTTGAGAAAAGCAAACACTGATCCCACATTAAACACCCCCCAACACAGGACTGAGCAGAGAGTGTGAAATGTGACTGGTGTCAGAGTGGATTGTCAAACAGAAGGGATTTGAAAAATCTCTAAATGATTCATTGATTAAAAACTCTAACATTAATGTCCCGCATCATAAACATCTGCTTCATTATTGTATCTTTCTTTTACAGATCAAGTGATGGGTTGAATTTTGGACGTTGTAGATTTCCCTCAGCTGATTATTAAGATTCCTGATTGACACAAATACAATATCTGCTGTCGGTGACTCCAACAGTGAAATTCTCTCAGTTTATCATTCTGAATCTGTCACTGAGACAATTATGGGCGGTAGTTCAGTTTTCAGTGTGAAATGTTGAAGGTAACTTTTGTTGTAATGTAATTGTAGTCAATAGTTTTCCTGTAGTTTAAATCTCAGGTATAAATTAATAACTTTTCTCGTTCCTGATTCACAATTGTTCATTTCCCGTGATGTTGAGCTCTGGTTTTCTCTTTCTGGTGTCTGGTACAGCTGTACAGATATTGGGCAGCTCAGAGCGTAGGGGTTCAGATCTCATTGTGAAGCTCAAAGGTCAGATTCACTTTTGTTAACTTTAAAATCAATTTTCCTGTCAAATATTCTCTGAATTTTTAAATAAATATTGAATGGAAAATTAAATCTGACTTTGCCAAACTCTCTTTCTGTATTTCTCTGTTAGTGTGTTTATGTGTGTGTCTCTCTGTCTCTATCTCTCTGTGTATCTGTGTGTCTCTCTGTCTCTGTACTTCTCTGGATCTGTGTCTCTCTCTCTGCCTCTGTGTGTATATCTCTCTATGTATCTGTGTGTGTCTCTCTGTCTCTGTCTCTGTGTTTCTCTGTCTCTGTGTGTCTCGATGCTAAGGGCCTAGTATTTCAGGCTCTGACCTGAACCCACAATCTCTCTGACTCTGAGCGAAGATGACTCCATTGAAGGTGTGAGGCCTCATCACTTTCTGTCTGGTTTAGTTTTGTAATGTTTACATGTTTAAACACTGAAACCTCTTGCCCTTGATAAGTTGGGAATATCACTGCGGTTTGAGAAAAGCAAACACTGATCCCGCACTAAACACCCCCCAACACAGGACTGAGCAGAGTGTGTGAAATGTGACTGGTGCGAATGTGGATTGTCTTTTAAAAGTGGGTGAGAAACACTTCATTTTCAAATCTTTACCCTGCTTCTGTAGCGTCTCAGATTCCAGCTAATCTGCACATCTTTGGACTGTGGAAGGAAACCGGGGCACCCGGAGGAAACCCATGCAGACACAGGGAGAATGTGCAAACTCAACTCCCAACCGAGAATTGAATCCTGGTGCTGTGAGGCAGCAGTGCTAAACACTGTCCACCATGTCGCCCTATCCCATGTATTGGGACACGGTGAAAAGTATTGTTTCTTGCACGCTACACAGACAAAACATACCGTTCATAGAGTTCATTCGGGAGAAGGAGAGGAGAGCGTGCAGAATACAGTGTTGCAGTTACCGATAGGGTAGAGAGAAAGATCAGCTTACTGTATGGTAGGTCCACTCAAAAATTAACATTCTGACCAAACACTAAAGCTTTCCACAAAACAAGGCTCACAAATTCAACACCACTTCCCTTTGTCCCCTCTCCCATCATGCTGTGTTCGGAGTCTCTGATCGATGCTAAGGGCCTAGTATTTGAGGCTCTGAGCTGAAGCCACAATCTGTCTGATTCTGAGGGAAGATTACTGCCACTCAGATACAGTTGGCTGCAGTATCCCCTTGAAATATATCTGTTGTGTAAAGAGCCACATGTTTTTTTTCCCTGTGTCTGCTGTCCTTAAAGAACTATTGAATAATCTAAACATCCGCATTAATGATCACAGAACAAGGCCAACATGGGGGAATCGAGTATCAGGTTTAAAAGTTTATTTATTAGTGTCACAAGTAGGTTTACATTAACACTGCAATGAAGTTACTGTGGAAAATCCGTAGTCGCCATGCTCTGGCGCCTGTTTGGGCAACTTGGGGAGAATTTAGCATGGCTGATACACCTAACCAGCGCGTCTTTCGAACTGTGGGAGGAAACCGCAGCACCCGGTGGAAACCCACGCAGACACGGGGAGAATGTACAAACTCCACACTGACAGTGACCCAAGCCAGGAATCAAACCCGCGTCCCTGGCGCTGTGAGGCAGCAGCGCTAACCACTGTGCCGCCCCTCATCGAAACATTGTGCAGTTGTGGAATGCACAGGATAGGAGGGATGTGATAGCACTGGAAAAGGTGCAGAGGAGATTCACCAGGATGTTGCCTGGCCTGGAGAGTTTTAGTTCATAGAATCATAGAACCCCTACAGTCCAGAATGAGGCCATTCGACCCATCAAATCTGCACGGACTCTTACCCAGGCTTACCCCGTAACCCCACGTATGTTCCCGCTAATCCCCCTAACCTATACATCGTGGGACCCTCAGGGCAATTTTGCATGGACAATGCACCCGGAGGAGACCCACGCAGACATGGGGAGAATGTGCAAACTCCACACAGATAGTAACCCGAGGCCGGAATTGAACCCGGGTCCCTGGCGCTGTGAGGCAGCAGTGCTAACCACTGTGCTACCGTGCCGCCACTCGAACTGAAGAGAGATTTTATAGACTGAGGGTGTGATCTTACCACCTGTTGACGCCACACTCCCGCTCAGCGAGGTCGGAGAATCTGGTGACCAGCCAAATCTCCTTTCACTGCAGTGGGATGGGAAAATCCTGCCGGCCTGAACGGTGATAAGATTCCACCCTGGGGTTGTTTTCCGTGGAGCAGAGGAGGCTGAGGGGGAACACGATGGAGGTGGATAAGATTATGAGGGACATCGATAGAGTAGACGGGAAGAAAGCTTTCCCCTTGGTGGTGGGATCAATGACCAGGGGTTATAGATTTAGGGTAAGGGGCAGGAGGTTTACAGGGGATGTGAGGAAAACCTTTTTCACCCAGAGGGTAGTGGGAGTCTGGAACTGTCTGCCTGAAAGGGTGGTGGAGGCAGAGACCCTCAGAACGTTTAAGAAGTGCTTAGCTATGCATTTGCAATGCCAAGGCTTACCAGGCCGTGAGCCAAGTTGGGTGATTTGTCTTTGACCGGCACAGATGCAATGGGCCGAAGGGCCTTTTCTGTTCTCTGGACCTCCATTGCTAAAACACAACCTCACTGACCCAGCTTCTGGTCATCCATCCAAATCTCTCCCTCCACAGCTCGGGGAAAAATCCTGCCGCGCAGTCTTCCTTTGAAGTGGCTTTGGACATTTCATTCTCCATGAGGAATTGTCCGGACAGTGGCTGCTGTTGTTGTGTTTGTCTCAGTGTCAGCTCAGAAACATGGACAACGTGTTAGAAATGGCCGTCTCCCAGTGAGTGTGAGGACAGGGCAGGCTTTGAGCGAGGCCTGGGCCGCTCCCTGAAGGACACAGGGCCACCATTGTGCTATTTGCTGACAAACAGAAAGCTTTCACCCCTCTCTCTCTCTCTCTCGTGTCTCATCTCACTCACATTCTGCCCCTTCCATTCACTCTGTGCTGCTTTCTGGAGGAAGCTGCCAGCTTTATCCGCCACAGAGCATCTGCCAACAAGAACGTCAGATGAAACCTTCCATTCCCCAAGTCCCTCTTTCCTCTCTGCTCCTCGCTGTCTTTCCGGAGGAAATGGGATGGGAAGCTGATGGGAAAAGATTTGCAGGGCTCCAGGGACAAGGTGGAGCAGTGGGACTGGCTCGATTGCTCTAGCAGAGAGTCGACACCAGCTGAATGGGCTGAATGGCCTCCTTCATTCTGTGGCTATTCTATGGTTGACACACAATAGATAGTCAATATCTTTTCCCAAAGGGGAGTCTAAAACTAGAGGGCATGGGTTTAAGGTGAGAGGGGAGAGATACAAAAGTGTCCAGAGGGGCAATCTTTTCACACAGAGAGTGATGAGTGTCTGGAACAAGCTGCCAGAGGTAGTAATTTTATCTTTAAAAAACGTTTAGACAGTTACATGGGTAAGATAGATGTAGAGGGATATGGGCCAAATGTGGGGAATTGGGACTCGCTTAGGGGTTAAAAGAAAAAGGGCAGCATGACAAGTTGGGCCAAAGGGCCTGTTTCCATGCTGTAAACATCTATGACACTATGACAACTTGTCATTTGGGTCCCAACTTCAAGTTTCTAGGTGTCCAGATCACCAACAACCTGTCCTGGTCCCCCCATGCCGACACTATAATTGAGAAAGCCCACCAACACGTCTACTTTCTCAGGAGGCTGAGGAAATTTGGCATGTCAGCTACGACTCTCACCAACTTCTACAGATGCACCATAGAAAGCATCCTTTCTGTGTCACGGCTTGGTCTGGTTTCTGCTCTGTCCAAGACTGCAAGAAATTACAAAAGGTCGTGAATGTAGCCCCGTCCATCACGCAGACGAGCCTCCCATTCATTGACTCTGTCTCCACTTCCCGCGGCCTTAGAAAAGCAGCCAGCATAATTAAGGACCTCATGCACACATTCTCTCTTCCACCTTCTTCCGTCAGGAAAAAGATACAAAGTCTGAGATCACGTACCAACCGACTCAAGAACTTCCCTGCTGCCCTCAGACTTTTGAATGGACCTGCTACATATTAGATTTATCTTTCTCTACACCCTACCTATGATTGCAACACTACATTCTGCACCCTCTCTTTGACTTCTCCCCGATGTACTCTATGAACGGTATGTTTTGTCTGTACAGCATACAAGAAACAATACTTTTCACTCTATCCCAATACACGCAACAATAATAAATCAAATCAAATCAAAATCCTCCCAACTCTTTCCTCCACGATAGATCGCAGCATTTAAAGAACACGCCCAGGGCCCAGTGCTGAGTCTGAGGGTATCTGACTACAGTAAGGTGAGTGATACAGGAGGGTCTCACTGTCTGAGGGAGGTGAGTCTTAGCCGGGGGTGCGTGAGTGACCCAGGTTAATCTGACACTCCAGGGACAGTTGGAATGGAGCTTTCCCCCGGGGTGTCCCCTCCCCGTGTCTGCGTGGGTTTCCTCCGGGTGCTCCGGTTTCCTCCCACAGTCTGAAAGACGTGCTGGTTAGGGTGCATTGGCCGTGCTAAATTCTCCCTCAGTGTAACCCGAACAGGCGCCGGAGTGTGGCGACTAGGGGATTCTCACAGTAACTTCATTGCAGTGTTAATGTAAGCCTACTTCTGAGACTAATAAATAAAGTGAAACTGAAGGTCAAGGTGCTGCTGTGACAATGCACTCTTGTTTAAACACTCTGTGTGCCCCACAGCCTGAGCCGCCTCGCGGAAATGTCCTCCATGCCTTTTTCTACCCCGCGGAGGCGTTTCCTGTGCGGGCTGCTGCTGCACACCTTCCACTACCGCCTCCTCGCCTGGTGTGAGTTTGGATCTCTCCATCATATTGGGAGTCACCGGCAATGTCCAATTGCAGAACAAACTTCCACTTTGTTCCAATGATGTTTAACCTTGGACTGAGCCATTGTTTTAATGTGGACCTGGTCACCGCCCATCACTGAGATTGACCTGAACCTGTCCATAAATGTTCCATTGTTTTGTAAATAAAGATTGTGACATTTGCAGCGTCTGTGCCTCTGGTTTGTGTCTGTGTTGGTTGCTCACAGTTGGCGATGGGGCAATGTTAAATGGACAGTTTAATGGGATTGGAGAACCATTTGGATTTATAAAAGTGTTGCCCCGGGGCTGGGGAATGGCGGCGATGGGGAAAGATTGGATTGGCCAGGGTTGTGTTGCTGGGAACACAGGAGGCTGAGGGGTGAGTGAACTGAGGTGTCCAGAATGGTGAGGGTGGGAGACAGGGTGGAGAGGAAAGGGCAGTTTCCCCCGAGCAGAGAGAGGTGACTTACCCGGGGGGGGGGGGGGGGCAGTGGGGGGGCTGCCACAGATTGAAGGGGATTGCTGGCAGCATTAGAGGGGACATTAGGAAGAAGCTTTTCACTCAGAGGCTGCTGCCTGTCTGCAATTCGCTGCCTAAACTGGAGCTTCAGACACAAAGCCCTGGGCTTCACTCCATCAGCAGCCGCACCTGGAGCTGAAATGCTGCCGGCTGGAAACAGGGGGCTGGGGGCTGCCTGACTGGAAGCTGCGGTTACAATGGGCGGCTAGTTTCCATTCCCCGAGCTGCTGCCGCTCTGATGGGCTGAATGGCCTCTTTCTGCGCCGGGGGCCCGGCTTCCATTCCCGGTTTGCGGCTGCGCCACCAGCACTCACCGCCGGCGGCCATCTTGCGGTTACCAGGGGAGACGGAAGGCGGCCACCTTGCGTTGCCAGGAGAGGCGGCCCGCGGCCATCTTGCGTTGCCAGGAGAGGCGGCTTCAATGCGGCGGCGGCCCGCGCGCGGCCCTCTGGGAGAATCCCCCTCCCGCACATTAGGTTTAGGGCAGAGATTCCTGATACCAGGCCCAGATTGTAATAACTGAGAGAGGTTTAGGGCAGAGATTACTGATACCAGGCCCAGATTGTAATAACTGAGAGAGGTTTCGGGCAGAGTTTACTGATACCAGGCCCAGATTGTAATAACTGAGAGAGGTTTAGGGCAGAGATTACTGATACCAGGCCCAGATTGTAATAACTGAGAGAGGTTTCGGGCAGAGGTTACTGATACCAGGCCCAGATTGTAATAACTGAGAGAGGTTTCGGGCAGAGATTACTGATACCAGGCCCAGATTGTAATAACTGAGAGAGGTTTCGGGCAGAGGTTACTGATACCAGGCCCAGATTGTAATAACTGAGAGAGGTTTAGGGCAGAGATTACTGATACCAGGCCCAGATTGTAATAACTGAGAGAGGTTTCGGGCAGAGATTACTGATACCAGGCCCAGATTGTAATAACTGAGAGAGTTTTCGGGCAGTGATTACTGATACCAGGCCCAGATTGTAATAACTGAGAGAGGTTTCGGGCAGAGATTACTGATACCAGGCCCAGATTGTAATAACTGAGAGAGGTTTCGGGCAGAGATTACTGATACCAGGCCCAGATTGTAATAACTGAGAGAGGTTTAGGGCAGAGGTTACTGATACCAGGCCCAGATTGTAATAACTGAGAGAGGTTTCGGGCAGAGATTACTGATACCAGGCCCAGATTGTAATAACTGAGAGAGGTTTAGGGCAGAGGTTACTGATACCAGGCCCAGATTGTAATAACTGAGAGAGGTTTCGGGCAGAGATTACTGATACCAGGCCCAGATTGTAATAACTGAGAGAGGTTTCGGGCAGAGGTTACTGATACCAGGCCCAGATTGTAATAACTGAGAGAGGTTTCGGGCAGAGATTACTGATACCAGGCCCAGATTGTAATAACTGAGAGAGGTTTAGGGCAGAGGTTACTGATATCAGGCCCAGATTGTAATAACTGAGAGAGGTTTAGGGCAGAGGTTACTGATACCAGGCCCAGATTGTAATAGCTGAGAGAGGTTTCGGGCAGAGATTACTGATACCAGGCCCAGATTGTAATAACTGAGAGAGGTTTCGGGCAGAGATTACTGATACCAGGCCCAGATTGTAATAACTGAGAGAGGTTTAGGGCAGAGGTTACTGATACCAGGCCCAGATTGTAATAACTGAGAGAGGTTTCGGGCAGAGATTACTGATACCAGGCCCAGATTGTAATAACTGAGAGAGGTTTCGGGCAGAGATTACTGATACCAGGCCCAGATTGTAATAACTGAGAGAGGTTTCGGGCAGAGATTACTGATACCAGGCCCAGATTGTAATAACTGAGAGAGGTTTAGGGCAGAGGTTACTGATACCAGGCCAAGATTGTAATAACTGAGAGAGGTTTCGGGCAGAGATTACTGATACCAGGCCCAGATTGTAATAACTGAGAGAGGTTTCGGGCAGAGATTACTGATACCAGGCCCAGATTGTAATAACTGAGAGAGGTTTCGGGCAGAGATTACTGATACAAGGCCCAGATTGTAATAACTGAGAGAGGTTTAGGGCAGAGATTACTGATAGCAGGCCCAGATTGTAATAACTGAGGGAGGTTTAGGGCAGAGATTACTGATACAAGGCCCATATTGTAATAACTGAGGGAGGTTTAGGGCAGAGATTACTGATACCAGGCCCAGATTGTAATAACTGAGAGAGGTTTAGGGCAGAGATTACTGATACCAGGCCCAGATTGTAATAACTGAGAGAGGTTTCGGGCAGAGATTACTGATACAAGGCCCATATTGAAATAACTGAGACAGGTTTGGGGCAGAGATTAC
Source organism: Mustelus asterias (assembly GCF_964213995.1). Taxonomy (NCBI): domain Eukaryota; kingdom Metazoa; phylum Chordata; class Chondrichthyes; order Carcharhiniformes; family Triakidae; genus Mustelus; species Mustelus asterias. Next base: position 176,652 of record NW_027590627.1, read on the forward strand.
TGATACAAGGCCCAGATTGTAATAACTGAGAGAGGTTTAGGGCAGAGATTACTGATACCAGGCCCAGATTGTAATAACTGAGAGAGGTTTCGGGCAGTGTTTACTGATACAAGTCCCAGATTGTAATAACTGAGAGAGGTTTAGGGCATAGATTAATGATACCAGGCCCAGATTGTAATAACTGAGAGAGGTTTAGGGCAGAGATTACTGATACCAGGCCCAGATTGTAATAACTGAGAGAGGTATAGGGCAGAGATTACTGATACCAGGCCCAGATTGTAATAACTGAGAGAGGTTTCGGGCAGAGTTTACTGATACCATGCCCAGATTGTAATAACTGAGAGAGGTTTAGGGCAGAGATTACTGATACCAGGCCCAGATTGTAATAACAGAGAGAGGTTTAGGGCAGAGATTACTGATACAAGGCCCAGATTGTAATAACTGAGAGAGGTTTAGCGCAGAGTTTACTGATATCAGGCCCAGATTGTAATAACTGAGAGAGGTTTAGCGCAGAGTTTACTGATATCCCATTCATTGACTTGATTTCAGAACAAAACCAGACAGAGAGTGATGAGGCCTCACACCTTCAATGTAGTGATTCCCCCAATCTTTCCTTTTGTATATTGTTTCCGTCCTCTGTCTGAAGTATTGGAGACGTCGACATCACTGAAACAATACAATCTCTCGGGACAATCACTGTAAACAGCTTCTGGAAACAAATTAACACTTTAATCACCCAAAAAGCTGAATGTCCATTCAAACATCTCCCTCCCCATATCCGTGTAAATGCAAAGATAACTCCCATTTCCCCAAAGCAGGAAGATGTGAAATGGAAACATCTTCAGCTTTTTACACACTGCACTTTTCCACGGACCAAAATGTTTCAAAACATTTGCTGAAGTTTTGTTTTAAACTCTTTATCAATGTCCTTCCAGGTTTAGTGTGAAGGTTTGTGTTCCACACTGAGCCCCTCTCAGTCTCCACACGGAGCTTGTGTGTGTGTGCTGATGCTCCTGTCATTTTGGATGGATACTGTGTGAAGCTGCATTCTCTCCCAGTGAGTTTCTGATCTACTTCACTCTCTCTGCGGCTGGAGCAATGTCCAGCAGGCAGCAGAGGATGGCAGTGTATCACTGTCAGCACAATAGACAAACAGCCTTTAGCAAGAGAGGCTTTGACCCTTTTTCAAACCAAATCCCCAATTTGATGTTTCCAGCTGCGCTGTTTACAATGCTGCTGAATATTGTGTGTCTTTGGTAAACTGGGATGTGTAGCATTCAGTCACATTAAGTGGTGAATAAATACGTCAACACTGTGCGTATCTTTCTGTGTGTGTGTGTCAGCGTGCATGTGTGTCAATGTATTTAAATCTCAAAGGAAAATAGGAGCAGGTGTAGGCCATTTGGCCCATCGATCCTGCGCCAGCATTCAAACAGATCATGGGGCACGTACGCACACAAAACACGCACACACCAACACACACAAAACACGCACACACACAAAGCACGCACACACAAACACACATAAAACACGCACAATAAACACACACACACACAAACACAATAAACACACAAACACACAGAAACACACACACACACATCAAAAACACAGCACTGCTGCCTCACAGCGCCAGGGACTCGGGTTCGGTTCCCGCTTTGGGTCACTGTCTGTGCGGAGTTTGCCCGTTCTCCCTTTGTCTGCGTGGGTTTCCTCCGGGTGCTCCGGTTTCCTCCCACAGTCTGAAAGACGTTCTGGTTAGGGTGCATTGGCCGTGCTTAATTGTCTCTCCGCGTCAGAGAGACTAGCTCGGGTAAATGCATGGGGTTATGGAGATGGGGCCTGAGTGGGATTGTGGGTCGGTGCAGACTCAATGGGCCAAATGGCCTCCTTCTGCACTGGAGGAGTCTAGGATTCTATTAAAACACACAGAAACAGATATTCTCACCCAGTAACACTCACACGCACACAGTAATAAACACACACCGAAACATGTCCACGCACACACACACACACGCATGCACACACACACACGCATGCACACACACACAAACAGACACACACACAAACAGACACACACACACACACACAAACAAACACACACAAACAAACACACACACACACAAACAAACACACACACACATATTCCTATTTTATTTCACACAATCGATTTGCGTCTTGAACATGCTGAATGATTGGGCTTCCACATCCCCCTGGAATAGAAAATTCCAAAGATTCACCACCCTCTGAGTGAAGAAATTCCTCCTCATCTCAGACTTCAAAGGTCTGCCCCTGATTCTGAGATTGTGTCCCCTGGTTCTAGTCTCACCAGCCAGGGGAAACATCCAATCTACATCCACCCTGTCACACCCTGGAAGAATTTTAAGTCTGTTTCAATGGGGTCGCCTCTCATTCTTCAAGGGTTCAAGGCCGACTTCCGGACTTGATGGCCATGGAAGGTGTGCTCATAACGGGGCCAAACAGCTGGATTATCAAACAGTAAATCCTGCCGGGATCATGTATCAGTAAACTCTGCCCGAAACCTCTCTCAGTTATTACAATCTGGGCCTTGTATCAGTAATCTCTGCCCGAAACCTCTCTCAGTTATTGCAATCTGGGACTTGTATCAGTAATCTCTGCCCGAAACCTCTCTCAGTTATTACAATCTGGGCCTGGTATCAGAAAACTCTGCCCTAAACCTCTCTCAGTTATTACAATCTGGGCCTTGTATCAGTAATCTCTGCCCTAAACCTCTCTGTTATTACAATCTGGGCCTGGTATCATTAATCACTGCCCGAAACCTCTCTCAGTTATTACAATCTGGACCTTGTATCAGTAATCTCTGCCCTAAACCTCTCTCAGTTATTACAATCTGGGCCTGGTATCAGTAAACTCTGCCCGAAACCTCTCTCAGTTATTACAATCTGGGCCTGGAATCAGTAATCTCTGCCCTAAACCTCTCTCAGTTATTACAATCTGGGCCTGGTATCAGAAAACTCTGCCCTAAACCTCTCTCAGTTATTACAATCTGGGCCTGGTATCAGTAAACTCTGCCCTAAACCTCTCTCAGTTATTACAATCTGGGCCTGGAATCAGTAATCTCTGCCCTAAACCTCTCTCAGTTATTACAATCTGGGCCTGGTATCAGAAAACTCTGCCCTAAACCTCTCTCGGTTATTACAATCTGGGCCTGGTATCAGTAAACTCTGCCCTAAACCTCTCTCAGTTATTACAATCTGGGCCTGGTATCAGAAAACTCTGCCCTAAACCTCTCTCAGTTATTACAATCTGGGCCTTGTATCAGTAATCTCTGCCCTAAACCTCTCTGTTATTACAATCTGGGCCTGGTATCATTAATCACTGCCCGAAACCTCTCTCAGTTATTACAATCTGGACCTTGTATCAGTAATCTCTGCCCTAAACCTCTCTCAGTTATTACAATCTGGGCCTGGTATCAGTAAACTCTGCCCGAAACCTCTCTCAGTTATTACAATCTGGGACTTGTATCAGTAATCTCTGCCCGAAACCTCTCTCAGTTATTACAATCTGGGCCTGGTATCAGAAATCTCTGCCCTAAACCTCTCTGTTATTACAATCTGGGCCTGGTATCAGTAATCACTGCCCGAAACCTCTCTCAGTTATTACAATCTGGGCCTGGTATCAGTAATCTCTGCCCTAAACCTCTCTCAGTTATTACAATCTGGGCCAGGTATCAGTAATCTCTGCCCTAAACCTCTCTCAATTATTACAACCTGGGCCTTGTATCAGTAATCTCTGCCCGAAACCTCTCTCAGTTATTAGAATCTGGGCCTGGTATCAGTAATCTCTGCCCTAAACCTCTCTCAGTTATTACAATCTGGGCCAGGTATCAGTAATCTCTGCCCTAAACCTCTCTCAGTTATTACAATCTGGGACTTGTATCAGTAATCTCTGCCCTAAACCTCTCTCAGTTATTACAATCTGGACCTGGTATCAGTAATCTCTGCCCTAAACCTCTCTCAGTTATTACAATCTGGGCCTGCTATCAGTAATCTCTGCCCTAAACCTCTCTCAGTTATTACAATCTGGGCCTGGTATCAGTAATCTCTGCCCTAAATCTCTCTCAGTTATCACAATCTGGGTCTTGTATCAGTAAATTCTGCCCTTCAGCTGATTGGAGAATATCATTGTGAATATTACTGAGTTTGGGATGTAATAATTTCCTGCTGTTGCCAATATGGCTATTTTTAACATAGTTTCTGGGATCCTCCAGTCTCCCCTCAGCAGCTTTCTGGGCAGTGAGAGGTGACACACCGTTCACCAGCAGAGGGAGTTTTTGGTCCTGTCGCTGTCAATGGGATTTCCCATTGAAGTCACCTCACGCTAGCAGGAAACCAGAGGCAGGGGAACGAGAGCAGAGAATTCCCCACGAGTGAACAGCCGGAGAATCCCGGACATTAGCTCCTTTCCCAGTTATCACTGCACTCAACCCAGTCGCTGTTTATACGCTCAGTTGTCTCAGTGAATACTACATTACACCATGCTGCTGTGGACACTACAATCAACCCTTTCTGAGTTCTCACTGTATTAATACCATGTATGGATTGATATTTCATTGGACAATGTGCTGGGTTAGATGAATATTTATTGAGGGGGACTGAGAGACAGGCAGATTGAGAAAAAATATGCACACACACTAACACTCACACTCAGACAGCCTAAAACTAAACAGATATAGAATGGAGGAGGAATCCCTTCTCCCTCTGTAAATAGAGATTAACTCGATTTCTCTTCCAAAAAGACAGCACATCTGGATGGGCAGAATAGTCTCCAATTCTACCCATGGTCCTTTTCTGATCTCCATTCTTCACATCTGCACACGTTGGCTTCAGCTCCAGTTTGTGAATGAAAGCAAACCCCTGTTCATTACAAATCCACTCAGCCTTTTCCCTCTGCTCTCTCCACACACAATCTACAAGACACAAACAGGAAAGATGGATTCCAGGAGAGAAAGGTCACACCTGATCCTCCTCTCAATGGATTCGCTGTCGCCAGAGAGAACATTCCAGCTCCTACAGAAAGTCACAACTGATTCATGTCAGGGACAGAATTGGAATGAATTGGACACAAGAGAGATGAAAGGTTTCTGCTCATCATAAAAAAGCTAAAGAGTCACTCAGTGTCATTCAGGGAGAGACCTCGCTGGTCTGTCTTTGACCCAAGTCACACACTGACTCTGAATGTCCTCACAGCAACTTGGGGATGGACATTTCTAAAGTACTATTCATGGCTTTAGGGTTTCCAAAAGTGTTTCACCGACAATGGAGCGGTTTTGAAATGTTGTCAGTGTTATTTAGGAGATAAGCAAACTTTTGATGCCACACGCATTGAGTTTAAAAATTGGCAAGCCATGTTGCAGCTTTATAGAACCATTGTTAGGCCGCACTTGGAATATAGTGTTCAATTCTGGTCGCCACACTACTAGAAGGATGTGGAGGTTTTGGAGAGGGTACAGAAAAGATTTACCAGGATGTTGCCGGGTATGGAGGGCATTAGCTATGAGGAGAGTTTGGAGAAACTTGGTTTGTTCTCACTGGAATGACGGAGGCAAGGGGGGTGACCTGATAGAAGTCGACAAGATTATGAGAGGCATGGACAGAGTGGATAGTCAGGAGCTTTTTCCCAGGGTTGAAGAGTCAATTACTAGGGGGCACAGGTTTAAGGTGCTAGGGACAAGGTTTAAAGGAGATGTACGAGGCAAGTTTTTTACACAGAGGGTGGTGGGTGCCTGGAACTCGCTGCTGGGAGAGGTAGTGGAAGCAGATACAATAATGCGTTTTAAGGGGCGTCTGGAGAAATACAAGAATAGGATGGGAATAGAGGGATATGGTCCCTGGAAGGGGAGGGGGTTTTAGTTCACACATGGTTGGTGCAGGCTTGGAGGGCCGAAGGGCCTGTTCTTGTGCTGTAATTTTCTTGATTCTAATTTCAGAGAGAGATATATACAGATACAGAGCCATAGAAAGACAGAGACAGGATGGGATTGTGCTGTACATGTTTCCGAGCTGACATTGAGACACACACGAGATGTACACCAATGATTTGGATGAGGGAACCAAAAATAATATTTCCAAGTTTGCTGATGCCATGAAACTTATTGGGAATGTGAGTAGTGAGAAGGATGTTAAAATGTTTCACAGTGACTTCAGTAAATTGAGTGAATGGGTAAATGCGTGGCAGATGCTGTATAACGTGGACAAACGTGAATTTAACTACTTCGGACCGAGAAGCAGAATGGCAGAGGTTTATTTAATTGGTGCTAGATTGGGAAATGTTGATATACAAAGGGACCTGGGTGTCCTAGTACACCAGAGACTGAAAGCAAGCATGCAGCTACAGCAAACAGTTAGGAAGGCAAATGATATGTTGGCCTTCATTGCAAGAGAACTTGAGGAAAGGAGCAAGGATGTCTTACTGCAGCTGTACAGGCCCTCGGTGAGACCACACCTGGAATATTGTGGACAGTTTCTGTCTCTGTAACTATGAAATGCTGCACTTACCATAGAGGGAGAGCAGCGAAGGCACACCAGACTGATTCCTGGGATGGCAGGATTGTCGGATGAGGAGAGATTGAGTCGACTGGGCCTGTATTCACTGGAGTTCCGAAGAATGAGAGGGGATCGAATTGAAATGTATAAATTCTGACTGGGCTGGAGTGACTGAATACAGGGATGTTGTTCCCTCCAGCTGAGGGGCTGAGGGGGTGGGGAGAGGGGGGGGGGGGAGAGGCTGGAACAAGGGGTCACAGATGGTGAAACTTTGCAATATGTTTAATCTGTAGAAACCGATCCATCTCAGTCTGTGAACGATGACTGAGCCTCCACAGCCCTCTGGGATAGGGAATTCCAAAGATTCACCATCCTGGAAGCACATGGAATTCAGGAACATTTGGCGAGATGGATCGGAAACTGGTTTAGTAATTGGACACAAAGTGTGGTGTTGGAAGGCTGTTTGAGTGGCTGGAGGCCGGTGTCCAGTGGTGCACCACAAGGCTCCGTGCTGGGGGGCTTATTATTGTTACACATAAATGAGACAGATGATAATGTGGGGGCAATGATAAGCAAGGTTCCAGATGACACCAAGATTGGTAGGATGGTTAATAGTGAAGAAGGTTGTAGGTTACAGGAAGATATCGCTGGGTTGGTCAGATAGGCAGAGCAGTGGCAGATGGTATTTGACCCTGATAGGTGCGAGGTGATGCACTTTGGAAGCAGTAACAAAGCAAGGGAGTATTTAATGAGTTGCAGGACACTGGGGAGCTCAGAGGAACATATGGATCTTGGGCAATTATTCACAGATCCCTGAAGGCAGCAGAGCAGGTGAATCAAGTGGTAAAGAAGGCAGATGAGACACTTGCTTTTATCAGTCATGGCGCAGAGTAGAAGAGCAAAGAGTTAATGTTGGAGTTGTACAGAGTGTTGGTTAGGCCACAGCTGGAGTACCGTGTGCAGATCTGGTCACCACACCAGAGGAAGGATATGATAGCACTCGAGGGGGTACAGAGGAGGCTCAGCAGCAAGTTGCCTGGGATGGAGTATTTCAGCTATAAGGAGAGACTGGATAGGTTTGGATTGTTTTCTTTAGAGCAGAGAAGGCTGATTGAGGTGTGTAAGATTATGAGGGGTATGGACAGGGTGAATAGGAAACAGCTGTTCCCCTTGGTTGAGGGGTCAATCATGAGGGGACATAGTTTTAGGGCAAAGGGCAGGAGATTCAGAGGAGAGTTGAGAAAAACATTCACTCAGAGGGTGATGGGAATCAGGAAAGTACTGCCTGGGAAGGCAGTGGAGGTCGGAAACCTTACAACCTTTCAAAAGCATTTGGATGAGCACTTGAAACATCACAACATTCAAAGATATGGTACAAGAGATGGAAAATTGGATTAGCACAACTTTAGTGGGAGTTACTGTTGGTGCAGACTTAATGGGTCGAAGGGCCTTTTCTTCACTGTACCACTCTATGACTCTGAGGGAAGAAATTCCTCCTCACAGAAAGCAGAGAGTCGGAATAAATGGGTGCTTGTCTGGTTGGCGGATGGTAACTAGTGGCGTGCCGCAGGGATCAGTACTGGGGCCTCAACTATTTACCATTTATATAGACGATCTGGAGGAGGGGGCTGAGTGTCGGGTAACAAAGTTTGCAGACGACACAAAGATAAGTGGAGAAGTGAATCGTGTGGAGGGCGGAGAAGGTCTGCAGAGAGATTTGGACAGGCTGAGTGAGTGGGCGAGGATCTGGCAGATGGAGTATAACGTTGTCAAATGCGAGGTTATTCACTTTGGAGGAAATAATAGCAAATCGGATTATTATCTAAATGGAAAAAAATTACAACATGCTGCTGTGCAAAGGGACCTGGGGGTCCTTGTGCATGAGACGCAAAAACCCAGTCTGCAGGTGCAACAGGTGATCAAGAAGGCAAATGGGATGTTGACCTATATCGGAAGGGGGATAGAATATAAAAGCAGAGATGTCTTGCTGCATCTGTACAGGGCATTGGTGAGGCCGCAGCTGGAATACTGTGTGCAGTATTGGTCCCCTTATTTGCGGAAGGATATATTGGCCTTGGAGAGAGTGCAGAGAAGGTTCACCAGGTTGATACCTGAGATGAGGGGTGTTGATTATCAGGAGAGACTGAGCAGATTGGGTTTGTACTCGTTGGAATTTAGAAGGCTGAGGGGGGATCTTATAGAGACCTATAAGATAATGAAGGGGCTGGATAGGGTAGAGGTGGGAGAAATTCTTTCCACTTAGAAAGGAAGCTAGAACTAGAGGGCACAGCCTCAAAATAAAGGGGGGTCAGTTTCGGACAGAGTTGAGGAGGAACTTCTTCTCTCAGAGGGTGGTGAATCTTTGGAATTCTCTGCCCACTGAAGTGGTGGAGGCTACCTCATTGAATATGTTTAAATCACGGATAGATGGATTCCTGATCGGTAAGGGAATTAGGGGTTATGGGGATCAGGTGGGTAAGTGGAACTGATCCACTTCAAATCAGCCATGATCTTATTGAATGGCGGGGCAGGCTCGAGGGGCTAGATGGCCTACTCCTGCTCCTATTTCTTATGTTCTTATCTCAGTCCTAAATGTCCTGCCCCCTTACTCTGCGACTATGCCATGGTTGCAGACACCCCCACCCCTCCCCCCCCCCCCCCCCCACCCCCCCGCAGCCGGGGGAAACATCCTTCCTGTATCTACTCAGCTAATGTTTGGGGGTTGGGGAGAGTTATAGAACAAAGAGATCTCGGGGTACATGTTCATAGCTTCTTGGCAGTGGAGTCACAGGTGGACAGAGTGGTGAAGAAGGCATTCGGCATGCTTGGTTTCATTGGTCAGAACATTGAATACAGGAGTTGGGACGTCTTGTTGAAGTTGTACAAGACATTGTTAAGGCCACGCTTGGAATACTGTGTACAGTTCTGGTCACCCTATTTTAGAATGGATATTATTAAACTAGAAAGAGTGCAAAAAAGATTTACTTGGATGCTACCGGGACATGATGGTTTGGGTTTTAAGGAGAGGTTGCACAGACTGGGACTTTTTTCCCTGTAGCGTAGAAGACTGAGGGGAGATTGTATAGAGGTCTGTAAAATAATGAGGGGCATAGATCAGCTAGATAGTCAATATCTTCTCCCAAAGGTAGGGGAGTCTAAAACTAGAGGGCATAGGTTTAAGGTGAGAGGGGAGAGATACAAAAGGGTCCAGAGGGCAATTCTTTTCACACAGAGGGTGGTGAGTGTCTGGAATGAGCTGCCAGGGGCAGTAGTAGGGGAGGGTACAATTTTATGTTTTAAAAAGCATTTAGACAGTTACATGGGTAAGATTGGTATAGAGGGATATGGGCGAAACACAGGCAATTGTGATTAGCTTAATGGTAAAAACTGGGCGGCATGGACAAGTTGGGCCAAAGAGCGTTTCCATGCTGTAAACCTCTATGACTCGACCCTGCTGAGCCCTGTAAGAATTGTCCAAGTTTGAATGAGGTCACCTCTCATGCTTCTCAAGTGCATAAAGTAAAAGTCCATTTTCTTTCCTCAGAGGACAATCCCTCCATCCCAGGAATTAATGCAGTGAAATGTCATTGAAGTCCCTCTCGGACAAGAATGTCTTTCCTTAGGTAAGAGGATAAAACTGTACACAACACTCCGTGTGTGGTTTCACCACTAATTCAGCCTCTCCACATCCCCTTGAAGAGTCTACATCCTCCTCACAACTCACACTTCCACCTGCTTTCATGTCATCTGCAAACTCGGAAATATTACATTTGATCCCAAACGTCCAAATCAATGATATGGATTGTGAATAGCTGGGCTCCCGAGTACTGATCCTTGTGATAAGCCGCTGGTCACAGCCTGGCACCCTGAAAATGACCCATTTGTACCTAAGCTCTGTTTTCTGTCCGTTAACCATTTCTCAATTCATGCCAGTATTATCAGGGTAAATACGTTGCATCACGGGGATAGGGCCTGGGTGGGAATGTTGTTAGCGCAGGCTCGATGGGCTGTATGGCCTCCTTCTGCACTGTAGGGATTCTATGATTCTAATATGTACATACGTCAGTGAAGGTGGCAGGGCACTTTGACAGAGCAGTAAATGAAGTATATGGTATCCCAGCTTTTATTAATGGAGGAATTGAGGACAAGAGTAAGGAGTTCATATTGAACTTGTATAAGACACTCGTTAAGCCTCATCTGGAGACTGTGCCCAGTTCTGGGCACCGTACTTGAGGAGGCATGTGAAGACATTGGAGTGAGTGCAGAGGAGATTCACAAGAATGATTCCAGGGAATAAGATCAGTAGCTACGAGGGTAGATTGGAG
>NW_027590627.1:192500-207500 GCF_964213995.1 Mustelus asterias
ACAGACTCAATGGTACAATGCTGAGGGGACTACAGGAGCAGATGGGCCTTGGGTTTCAAGTGATTCATTCTCTGAAGGTGGCCAGGCAAGATGAAACAGTTGTTAAGAAGCCTGATAGGATCCTTGGTTTTATAAAGAGAGGCATAGAGTATAAAAGCAAGGAAGTGATGCTACACCTCTACAAATCATTGGACAGATCACATTCGGAGCACTGTGATCAGTTCTGGGCACCGTATTTAAGGAAGGACGTTAAAGTCCTCGAGAGAGGCAGAGAGAGAGAGAGAGAGAGTGCAAAGGAGATTCACTCGAATGATTCCAGGAATGAGAAATTTTAGATCCAAGGAAAGATGAGAGAAATTGGCCTTATTCTCCTTGGAGCAGAGAAGATTAAGAGGTGACCTTATCGAGGTGTTCAGAATGATGAACAATGTTGACAGGGTGAAGAAGGATATTCTGTTTCCACTCGTTGGTGTGTCAGTGACGAAGGGGTCACAATTTCAAGATGGTCAGCAAGGGAGCTGGGAGTGTGATGAGGAGAAACTGCTTTACTCGGAGAGTTGTTGGGATTTGGAATGCGCTGCCCGGGAGAGAGGTGGAGGCAGATTCCATAGGAGGATTCAAAAGAGAGGCGGATACATATTTGAAAGTGATTGCTTTAGGGGGCTAAGGAGACAGGGCTGGAGAATGGGACTCGCTGGGTGGCTCTTCCGGGATCGGGGCAGACATGATGGGCCGAATGGCCTCCTGCTGTTCTGTGATTCGAGAACACCCTTTGTATGAAGAAGTGTTCCTTAATTTCACTTTGAAAGGGTTTCAGAATATTTTTAATATTTCAGACAATGATCCCAGTCCCAGACTCCACAACCAGCAAGAAACATTTCTCTTTCTCTAACCTATCAGTTTCCATTATTCTCCTGACAACTTGGATCAAATTATCCCTGACACTCCAAAATTCCCGGGAATACAACCCTCGTTTGTGTCTCCATGGCTGCGTCTCTGTCACATTTAAAATACTAATGTTACCTTAGCGAGGAGACAACTCTGTCAGAAATATCTCAGTGCTGCGCTCACATCAAATGGCCACTGGGAAGAAAGGCCAAATGGCTGACTGATATTTGTGGATATTTTTCAGATTCCCAGAGAGGGAGAGGGAGAGATGGAGAGAGGGACAGAAGACACAGACAGAGAGAGTGAGAAAAAGAAATAAACACAGAATTACCTTGGGCCCATTTAGCTTATATTTTCTCTGCTCTCCTCAACTTCTTGTCCGAACTCCACTTGCCTCCTTCTGCCCTGTAACAATTCTGTGATCCTGTGATGGGATAAACAGACCGAGGGAGGAAATATGAAGGTCTGCAGCATCTTTGAGAGTGGATTAATTGCGGGAATGAGGGATGTGAGCTCCAGGGTGAGGTTGGAGAAACGGGGCTTGTTCCCCTTGAGGGGAGATTTGCTCGAGTTGTGCAAGATTAGGACAGGTTTAGATAAAGTCGATAAAGGAAAGCTGTTGCCGTTAGCTGATTGGGTTCAGGGATGACAGGGAGACACAATTTAAAGTTTCAGGAGAGACGCAGTGAGGGAATGTGAGGAAAAACATCTTTCACACACACACAGAGCCTGGGAATGTGTTTGGACACACGGCCTATGAGGATGGTGGAAGCGGAGATGATGAGTGAATGACAGGGATGGAGAGGTGACACTAGGAGAGGCAATGGCCTAGTGCTATTATCTCCAGACTATTAATCTAGAAACTCAGCGAATGTTCTGGGGACCTGGGTTTGAATCCCACCAATTGGAATTCAATAAAAATATCTGGAATTAAGAATCTACTGGTGACCATGAAACCATTGTCGATTGTCGGAAAAACCCGTCTGGTTCACTAATGTCTTTTAGGGAAGGAAATCTGCCATCCTTACGTGGTCTGGGCTACGTGTGACTCCAGAGCCACAGCAATGCGGTTAACTCTCAACTGCCCGCGAAGAGCAACTCGATGCAATAAATTCTGTTCAGCCAGCGATGCCCGTGTCCCACGAAAGAATTAAAGAAAACTTCAATCAACTCACTCCTGAACCTTCTAAATCCCAGGGATGCAGAATAAATCTCCATCGAAACTGTCCTGTGACACAATACACCACAGAGTTAGAAACACAGTCAATGCCTCTACTTTCTCAGAAGATGAAGGAAATTGGGCATGTCAGCTACAACTCTCACTAACTCATTCTTTCTGGTTACATCACAGCTTGGTCTGGCTCCTGCTCTGCCCAAGACCGCAAGGATCTACAAAAGGTCATGAATGTAGCCCAATCCATCACGCAAACCGGCCTCCCATCCACTGACTCTGTCTACACTTCCCGCTGCCTCGGAAAAGCAGCCAGCATAATGAAGGACCTCACCCACCCCGGACATTCTCTCTTCCACCTTCTTCCGTCGGGAAAAAGATACAAAAGTCTGAGGTCACGTACCAACCCACTCAAGAACAGCTTCTTCCCTGCTGCTGTCAGACTTTTGAATGGACCTACCCTGCATTAAATTGATCTTTCTCTCCACCCTAGCTATGACTGTAACACTACATTCTGCACTCTCTCGCTTCCTTCTCGATGAACAGTATGCTTTGTCTGTATAGCGCACAAGAAACAAGACTTTTCACTGTATACTAATATGATAATAATAAATCAAATCAAAATAATTAATCAAGTCAAAGTATTTACCCTGCTAATCCCCCTAAGACTATGGGGAAAGTTAGCATGGCCAATCCACCGAACCCGCACATCTTTGGGCTGAGAGAAGGAAGAGCGGCACTCGGAGGAAACCCATGCAGATAGTGACCCGAGGCTGGATATGAACTTGTGTTCCTGGTGCTGTGATACAGCAGTGCTAACCACTGGTGCCACCGTGCTGCCCGCTCCTGTTTGGGAGCTTCACCAGGTTGACACCTCATTTCTAAGGGATGCCAGGTTGACCCCGTGGCTTGATGGTAATGGTTGAGTGGGGAATGAATCATTCTCTGTTACCTGCAGTGTCCTGGACATTAAGAGAAACTGACACTCAGACACATAAAACAACAACCTGCATTGATATAGCACCTTGAACAGAAACGTCCTCAGATGCTTCACAGGAGCCTGGAGTGAAAAATTAGAAGCCGAGTCACAGGCGAGTTTAGGGACAAAAGAATTGCCCCAAAGATCTGGTCAAAAAGGGGTTGTTATTAGGAAGTGTCTGAATGGTGGAAAGGGAGGTATGAAGACAGAGAGTTTTGGGAAGGAATTCCAGAGTTGGAGCCACACAGTGAACTGCAGACCCCAATGGTGAAAGGATTAAAATGGGGAATGGTCAGGGAGCCAGGATTAAAGGAAAACAGATATCAGAGGATGGTGGGACTGGGGGATATAGGGAGGGCTCATTTACAGAAGACAGGACCAAACTTTAACCACATCTCGTGTGAAGAAGTGCTTCCTAATTTAGAATTGAAAGAAGTTTAGAAGTTTATGTATTAGTGTCACAAGTCGGCTTACATTAACACGGTAATGAAGTTACTGTGAAAATCCCTTAGTCACCAACCTCCGGCGCCTGTTCGGGTAACACTGAGGGAGAATTTAGCATGGCCAATGCACCCTAAACAGCACGTCTTTCAGACTGAGGGAGGAAACCGGAGCATCCGGAGGAAACCCACGCAGACACAGGGAGAACATGCGGACTCCGCACAGACAGGAATAAATGAATCTTTTTCTAACTAGCAGGCAGTGACGAGTGGGGTCCCGCAGGGGTCAGTTCTTGGGTCCCAGCTATTCACAAAACACATCAGTGATTTGGATGAGGGAACCAAACGTAATATTCTCAAGTTTGCTGATGAGGCGAAACTTGGTGGGAATGTGAGTGATGAGGAGGATGTGAAGAGGCTTCGGGGTGATTTAGACAAGTTGAGTGAGTGGGGAAATACATGGCAGATGCAGAATAATGTGGATAAATGTGACGTTATCCACTTTGGACGGAGGAAGAGAATGGCAGAGTATTAGTTGAATGGTGATAGATTGGGAAATGTTGTACAAAGGGACCTGGGTATCTGAGAACACCAGTCACTGAAAGCAAGCATGCAGCTACAGTAAGCAGTTCGGACGACCAATGGGATGTTGTCCTTCATTGCAAGAGGATTGGAGTAGAAGAGCAAGGATGTCTTACTGCAGCTGGACAGAGCCTCGGTGAGACCACACCTGGAGTCTTGTGTGCAGTGTTCCTCTCCTTATCTGAGGAAGGATGTACTTGCCACAGAGGGAGAGCAGTGAATGTTCACCAGACTGATTCCTGGGATGGCAGCATTGATATCTGAGGGGAGATTGGGTCGGCTGGGCCTGTATTCACTGGAATGGAGAAGAGTGAGCGGGGATCTAATTGAAAGGTATAAAATTCTGACAGTGCTGGACAGGCTGGATACAGGGATATTGTTTCCTCCGGCTGGGGGTGTCTGGAACAAGGGGTCACAGTCTCAGGATACGGGGGAGGCCATTTGGGACTGAGATGAGGGAAAACCTCTTCACTCAGAGGGTGGTGAACCTGTGGAATTCTCTCCCACAGAAAGCTGTGGAGACCAAGTCACTGAATATATTTAAGAAGGAAATAGATAGATTTCTAGACTCTAAAGGTGTCGAGGTGTATGGGGAGAGCGCTGGGGTATGGCATTGAGACAGAGGATCGGCCATGATAGTGTTGAATGGTGGGTCAGGCTCGAAGGGCTGAATGGCCTCCTCCTCCTCCTATTTTCTATGTTGATGTGAACACCCCAAGTCTCTTTGGGCCTCCACTCTTTCAAGCCTTTCCCCATTCATAAAGCAATCTGTTCTATCCTTTTTAAAGTGGGTGACCACACAATTGTCTCCAATGAAATCCATCTTTCACTCTTGGAACCATTCAGTTAAGACATTTCACTTTAGGGCGGCACGGTGGCACAGTGGTTCGTACTGCTGCCTCACAGCGCCAGGGACCCGGGTACAATTCCAGCCTCAGCTCGCTGTCAGTGTAGAGTTCTCCCAGTGTCTGCGTGGGTTTCCTCCGGGTGCTCCAGTTTCCTCCCACAGTCCAACGATGTGCGGGTCAGGTCGATTGGCCATGATAAATTGACCCTGGTGTCAGGGGATTAACAGGGTAAATATATGGGGTTATGGGAATTGGGCCTGGGTGGGATTGTGGTCGATGCAGACTCGATGGGCCGAATGGTCTGCCCTTCAGGGATTCTATGATTCTAGGATCTCAAATCATTGATAAATACGATGAAACTGAGACAGACACGGGGGCTTTGCAGCAGCAGGCAGAATGGGAATCATTGCATCCTGCACCGAGTTTTATTACACAACCAATTTCAGAAAATTCACAACTCTAATTCACAACAGCAAAGTGTGGGATTGCAAACTTGGAATTATTAGCACAGGACTAAAGTTTAAAAGCTAAACACTGACATTCGGAAACAGGAGATGGCCTCACATCTTCAATTCTGTGATTGTCCCCCATCTCCTGCTCTGAATATTACAATATCTCTGCCCCCTTCATGCGTCTGCAGACTTTGAAAGTTACTCAGACATCGGTGAAACTAGTCTTTATCTCGGGGCATTTCCTGTGAAATATGCACCTTCTGCAACGAGACACAATCTAATTGACGCTTTCTGATACAATCTGAGTCTCCTTTCAAACAACCTCCCAACCCCACTGTGCAGGAATGTCACCTTTTGTCACATTCCCCAACACAATTGTTGACACTTCATCAGGCGGGAAAAGTAGATTCAACTGACAGATTCTGAGCCCCAGGTTGAATCTTTAAGATGTAAAAATGAACTGAAAGCCCAGGTCTCTCTGTTCCTGCATCCATTTTAACATTGACCCATTGATTTTAAATTGCTTCTCCTGTATAAAAATATCATCTATCAACCTCAGATTTAAACATTAATAAGCGACTGAGCATCAACTGCGAATTATAGAAGGTAGTTCCAAACTAATATCACAGCTGGTGTGGCAAAGTGTTTCTGAATTCCACTCCTACAAGTCTAAAATCCTCAACATTGTTTGAAATCCAATGTCCCCAAGTCCTGGACTCCCCAACCAGCAGGAAAAGTTGTTCTTTATCAGTCCTCTCCATTCCCCTTATTATCTTGAAGTGTTTGATCCAATCATCCCGTAGCCTAAATTCCAGCATTACAGAGTAACACTTCAACTACACTTTTCAACAAACAATCCCAAACCAAATACAGAACAGGGTTCATAGAATCCTGCAGTGCAGGAGGCCATTCGGCCCATCGAGTCTGCACTGACCACAATCCCACCCAGGCCCCATCCCTATAATCCCATACATTTACCTCAGCCAATCCTCCTGACACTGAGGGACAATTTAGCTTGGCCAATCCACCTAACCTGTACACCGGATAGAAGTCTGCCAGATTATGAGGGGCATGGACAGAGTGGATAGTCAGAAGATTTTTCCCAGGGTGGAAGAGTTATTACTCGGGGGCAGTGGTTTAAGGTGCGAGGGGCAAGGTTTAAAGGAGATGTGGGAGGAAAGTTTTTTTACACAGAGGGTGGTGGGTGCCTGGAACTCGTTGCCGGGGGAGGGAGTGGAAACGGATACGATACTGACTTTTCAAGGGCGTCCTGACAAAGACATGAATAAGATGGGAATGGAGGGATATGGTCCCCGGAAGGGTAGGGGGTTTTAGTTCAGTCAGGCAGCATGGTCGGTGCAGGCTTGGAGAGCCGAAAGACCTGTTCCCGTGCTGTAATTTTCTTTGTTCTATCTTTGGAGTGTGGGATGAAACCGGAGCACCCGGAGGAAACCCACACAAACACGGGAAGGACGTTCAAACTCCAGTCAGAAAGTGACCCATGCTGGGAATCGAAGGCGGGTCCCTGGCACTGTGAGGAAGCAGTGCTAACCCCTGCATCACTGTGCCACCCCCATATTGAAAACTTGGGTTCAAATTCAAGATAGCCGCAAATTCACTTTGAGAAAAGTTCCCTCTGCTGTGTCAAAGGAATTTTTAATTGAGGATTTTTATTTCTGGGTAACTGAACTCACATTGAAGAGCATCCCAGTGTGGGATTGAAACTCTCATTTCTTTCAGTCATGGGGAGAGAGATGGAGCGAGAGGAAGAGATACAGATACAGAGGCAGAGAGACACAGAAACAGGATGGGATAGTGCTGTACATGTTTCAGAGCTGACACTGAGACACACACGAGATGTACAATCGCAGACCAGAGTGAATCATTCTCTGTTACCTGCAGTGTCCTGGACATGGACAGAAGCTGACACTCAGACACACACAACAACAACTTGCATTTATATAGCACCTTGGACAGTATTATCCCAAGATGCTTCACACTCCCAGGACAGGTACAGCACAGGGTTAGATACAGAGTAAAGCTCCCTCTGCACTGTCCACATCAAACACGACCAGGACAGGTAGAGCACGGGGTTAGATACAGAGTAAAGCTCCCTCTACACTGTCCCCATCAAACACTCCCAGGACAGGTACAGCACAGGGTTAGATACAGAGTAAAGCTCCCTCTGCACTGTCCCCCATCAAACACTCCCAGGACAGGTACAGCACGGGGTTAGATACAGAGTAAAGCTCCCTCTGCACTGTCCCCATCAAACACTCCCAGGACAGGTACAGCACGGGGTTAGGTACAGAGTAAAGCTCCCTCTACACTGTCCCCATCAAACATTCCCTGGACAGTACAGCACGGGGTTTGATGCTGAGTAAAGCTCCCTCTACACTGTCCCCATCAAACACTCCCAGGACAGGTACATCACGGGGTTTGATGCAGAGTAAAGCTCCCTCTGCACTGTCCCCATCAAACACTCCCAGGACAGGTACATCACGGGGTTGAGATACAAAGTAAAGCTCCCTCTCTCCTGTCCCCATCAATCACTTCCAGGACAAGTACAGCATGGGCGAGATACAGGGTAAAGTTCCCTCTACACTGTCCCCATCAAACACTCCCAGGACAGGTACAGCACGGGGTTAGATACAGAGTAAAGCTCCCTTGAAATTGTCCCCCATCAAACACTCCCAGGACAGGTCCAGCACGGGGTTAGATACAGAGTAAAGTTCCCTTGAAATTGTCCCCATCAAACACTCGCAGGACAGGAACAGCACGGGGTTAGATCCAGAGTAAAGCTCCCTTGAAATTTTCCCCATCAAACACTCGCAGGACAGGTACAGCATGGTAGATACAGAGTAAAGCCCCCTCTACACTGTCCCCATCAAACACTCCCAGGACAGGTACAGCATGGGGTAGATACAGAGTAAAGCTCCCTCTGCACTATCCCCCATCAAACACTCGCAGGACAGGTACAGGGTAAAGCTCCCTCTACACTGTCCACATCAAACACGACCAGGACAGGTACAGCACAGGGTTAGGTACAGAGTAAAGCTCCCTCTACACTGTCCCTATCAAACACTCCCTGGACAGTACAGCACGGGGTTTGATGCAGAGTAAAGCTCCCTCTACACTGTCCCCATCAAACACTCCCAGGACAGATACAGCATGGGTTTAGATACAAAGTAAAGCTCCATCTCTCCTGTCCCCATCAATCACTTCCAGGACAAGTACAGCATGGGCGAGGTACAGGGTAAAGCTCCCTCTCCACTGTCCCCATCAAACACTCCCAGGACAGGTACATCACGGGGTTAGATACAGAGTAAAGCTCCCTTGAAATTGTCCCCATCAAACACTCGCAGGACAGGTACAGCATGGGGTAGATACAGAGTAAAGCTCCCTCTACACTGTCCCTATCAAACACTCCCTGGACAGGTACAGCACGGGGTTAGATACAGAGTAAAGCTCCCTCTACACTGTCCCCATCAAACACTCCCAGGACAGGTACAGCACGGGGTTAGATACAGAGTAAAGCTCCCTCTAATCTGTCCCCATCAAACACGCGCAGGACTTGTACAGCATGGGGTAGATACAGAATAAAGCTCCCTCTCCACTGTCCCCATCAAACACTCGCAGGACAGGTACAGCACGGGGTTAGATACAGAGTAAAGCTCCCTCTACACTGTCCCCATCAAACACTCCCAGGACAGGTACAGCACGGGGTTAGATACAGAGTAAAGCTCCCTCTACACTGTCCCCATGAAACACTCCCAGGACAGGTACAGCACGGGGTCAGATACAAAGTATAGCTCCCTCTATCTTGTCCTGGGAATACAGCCCTCGTTTGTGTCTCCATAGCTGCGTATCTGTCACATTTAAAATACTAACGTTACTTTAGTGAAGAGACAACTCTGTCAGAAATATCTCAGTGCTGCGTTCACACGAAATGGCCACTGGGAAGAAACGCCAAATGGCTGCCTGATATTTGTGGATATTTTTCAGATATTCCCAGAAAGGGAGAGATGGACAGAAGACACAGACACAGAGAGTGAGAAAAAGAGAGAGACACAGATTGATGGAGGTATAAAAGGTTTCCCTTTACCTGCACATGATTTAACTTGTTCCCAGTTGGTTTATGGATTCTCTCCTCAACTTATTGTCCAAAGTGCATCACTTCACATTTCTCAGTGTTGAAGTTAACTGTCTGTCCGTTTCATTTCAATCTCCTCTGCACCCGCTCCCGAACACAAATAATTGTCTGGTAGAAAGTGAGAAGGAGCCTCGGCAGAGAGGTTGGGAAGGATTGAATGGGGAGAGGCAGAAACCCTCAACACATTTCAAAACTACACTGATTCCCACTTGAAGGAATAACTTCTCCACCCCAACACTATCCCGTCATTCTCGATAAGTCCATGCTGCCCGTGTTCTGTGATAAATTACACGCAAGTGAAAAGATTATTTTAAATAGTGGGGTTACATTTGCCACCCCCCAATCTGTAGGAACTGCTCCAGAGTCTGTCCAGAGTTGGGAAATAGGTTAAAAAGTAGGGTCACTAGGGTGGCCATCTCTGGGCTGCTCCCAATGCCTCGTGCCAGTGAGGCTAAGAATAGGGAGTTGGTTCAAATGAATGCTTGGCTAAAGGACTGGTCCAGGAGGGAGGGCTTCATTTTCATAGATCAATGGGAGGTTTTCAGGAGAGGATGGCACCTGTACAAGAGGGAGGGGTCACAACTAAGTTGGAAGGGCACAAATATCCTGGCTGGGAGCTTTGCTAGTGCAGTTCGGGGGGGTTTAAACTAGTATGGCAGGGGGGTGGGGATCAAACTATTAGGTCTATAAGTGTGGTGGCTGGGGACGAGCTTGGGGCTGGGACAAGGCTGGCAAAGAAGAAGAGCACTCTGGGGGAGGACGACCTCACTGAGCCTGGGGGTCTGGAGTGCTTATACTTCAATGCAAGGAGCGTAGCAGGTAAAACAGACGAACTTGGGGCCTTAATGCGCACGAGGAATTTGGATGTGGTTGCGGTGACAGAGACTTGGTTGAAAGAGGGACAGGACTGGCAGCTGAATATTCCAGGGTACAAGTGTTTTAGGCGAGACAGAGGAGGGGCCAAAAGAGATGGGGGAGTAGCAGTATTGGTTGGAGAGCATATTACAGCGGTGCAGAGGGAGGACAATTCAGAGGGGTCGTGTAGCGAGTCACTCTGGGTGGAGCTTAGAAACAGGAAAGGCGCAATCACTATGTTGGGGGTGTACTACAGGCCCCCCAACAGCCCAAGGGAAGTGGAAGAATGGATATGTCAGGAGATACTGGATAGGTGCAGGAAATATAGGGTTGTTGTAGTGGGAGACTTCAATTTCCCTGGTATAGACTGGAAATCGCTGAGGGCAGGGACTCTGGATGGGGAGGAATTTGTAAAATGTGTACAGGAGGGTTCGTTGGAACAATATGTGGACAGCCCGACTTGAGAGGGGGCTATACTGGACCAAGTACTGGGGAATGAGCCCGGTCAGGTCTTCAAAGTTTTGGTTGGGGAACATGTGGCAAATAGTGACCACAATTCTGTTAGCTTTAGGATAGTGATGGAAAAGGATGAGTGGTGTCCCAAGGGTAAGGTGTTGGATTGGGGGAAGGCTAACTTTATTGGGATCAGGCAGAAATTGGCAGCTCTTGAATGGGAGAGGTTGTTTGAGGGTAAATCCACATCTGGTATGTGGCAGTCTTTTAAGGAACGGTTGTTAGGGCTACAGGACAAGCATGTGCATGTAAAAAAGAAGGATAGGAAGGGTAGGATTAGAGAACCGTGGATAACCAGGGAAATTGAGGGACTGGTCAAAAGGAAAAGAGAGGCGTATGTTAGGTCCAAGCAGCTAAAAACGGAGGGAGCTCTGGAGGAGTACAATGAAAGTAGGAAAATACTCAAACGGGGAATTAGAAGAGCAAAAAGGGGCCACGAAATGTTCTTGGCAGACAGGATTAAGGAGAATCCAAAGGCATTTTATTCATACGTTAGGAACAAAAGGGTTGTTAGGGAAAAAATCGGACCTTCCAGGGACAAAAGTGGGGACTTATGCTTGGAGCCCAAAGAAGTAGGGGAGATCCTAAATGAATACTTTGCGTCGGTATTCACAAAGGAAAGGGATGTGTTGACTGGGAGTGTCTCTGAGGGGAGTGTTGAACCGTTGGAGAAAATCTCCATTACAAAGGAGGAAGTGTTAGGTTTGTTAGAGAATATAAAGACTGACAAATCCCCAGGGCCTGATGGAATCTATCCAAGACTGCTCAGGGAGACGAGAGGTGAAATCGTTGGGCCTCTGACGCAAATCTTTGTCTCGTCACTGGACGCAGGTGAGGTCCCAGAGGATTGGAGGATAGCCAATGTGGTCCCGTTATTTCAGAAGGGTAGGAAGGATAACCCGGGTAATTATAGGCCGGTGAGCATGACGTCCGTGGTGGGGAAGTTGTTGGAGAAGATTCTTAGAGATAGGATGTATGCGCATTTAGAAAGGAATAAACTCATTAACGATAGTCAACATGGTTTTGTGAGAGGGAGGTCATGCCTCACTAACCTGGTGGTGTTTTTTGAAGAAGTGACCAAAATGGTTGACGAAGGAAGGGCCGTGGATGTTGTCTATATGGACTTTAGTAAAGCGTTTGACAAAGTCCCTCATGGTAGGCTAGTGAAAAAGGTTGGATCCCATGGGATAAAGGGGGAGGTGGCTAGATGGGTGGAGAACTGGCTTGGTCATAGAAGACAGAGGGTGGTAGTGGAAGGGTCTTTTTCCGGCTGGAGGCCTGTGACTAGTGGTGTACCGCAGGGCTCTGTATTGGGACCTCTGCTGTTTGTGATTTATATAAATGATCTAGAAGAAGGAGGAACTGGGGTGATCAGTAAGTTTGCGGACGACACAAAACTGGCAGGACTTGCAGATAGTGAGGAACATTGTCAGAGGCTACAGAAGGATATAGATAGGCTGGAAATTTGGGCAAGGAAATGGCAGATGGAGTTCAATCCTGATAAATGCGAAGTGATGCATTTTGGTGGGAATAATGTAGGGAGGAGCTACACGATAAATGGAAGAACCATAAAGGGTGTAGAGACGCAGAGGGACCTGGGTGTGCAAGTCCACAGATCTTTGAAGGTGACGTCGCAGGTGGAGAAGGTGGTGAAGAAGGCATATGGCATGCTTGCCTTTATAGGACGGGGCATAGAGTATAAGAGTTGGGGTCTGATGTTGCAGATGTATAGAACGTTGGTTCGGCCGCATTTGGAATACTGCGTCCAGTTCTGGTCGCCACACTACCAGAAGGACGTGGAGGCTTTGGAGAGAGTACAGAGGAGGTTTACCAGGATGTTGCCTGGTATGGAGGGGCTTGGTTATGAGGAGAGATTGGGGAAACTGGGGTTGTTCTCCTTGGAAAGACGGAGGATGAGGGGAGACTTAATAGAGGTGTATAAAATTATGAAAGGCATAGATAGGGTGAACGGTGGGAAGCTTTTCCCCGGGTCGGTGGTGACGTTCACGAGGGGTCATAGGTTCAAGGTGAAGGGGGGGAGGTTTAACACAGATATCAGAAGGACATATTTCACACAGAGGGTCGTGGGGGCCTGAAATGTGTTGCCGGGCAAGGTGGTGGAGGCGGACACACTGGGAACATTTAAGACTTATCTAGACAGCTATATGAACGGAGTGGGAATGGAGGGATACAAAAGAGTGGTCTAGTTTGGACCAGGGAGCGGCGCGGGCTAATTGTTCCTTGTTTCTCGTTTCAAGGCTTCATTCTATGATCATCTTGCTGGTGCCAGTACAGAGCGAGACTGCGGATAGTTGGGAACCTGTCTCGGGGGCAGGGAATTCATATGGTGTCGTGGAAGTGGAAATGACTAGGGTTGGGAAGCATTTTCCGATCGGGGCCATTGTGATCTCCTGGACTCGTTTCGATCGCCTCAGGGGGTCGGAGAGGAATTTCCCAGATTTTTTTTCCCCATATTGGCCCTGGGGTTTTTCACTCTGGGTTTTCGCCTCTCCCTGGAGATCACATGGTCTGGAATGGGGGAGTGGGGGTGAGTTAATAGGTTGTAATGAACAAAGCATCGTAGCTGTGAGGGACAGCTCGGTGGATAGGATATTGGTATGTAGATAGGCTGGAAAATTTGGCGGGGATCATGGATTCAGGATTCAATCCTAGACCGGGGAGAGGCGCGGGCTTGGAGGGCCGAAGGGCCTGTTCCTGTGCTGTATTGTTCTTTGTTCTTGTCTATAGAATTTTGGAAGATGACCAGCAATGCATCCAATATTTCCAGCGCCGCTTCCTTTAATACTCTGGGATGTAGATTATCAGGCCCTGGGGATTTGTCAGCCTTTAACCCCATTCATTCCCCCAGCACCATTTTCTTACTAATCCTGATTTCCTTCAATTCAATTCCACACTCTCACTAAACCATTGGTTCCCTAACATTTCTGCCAGGTTATCTGTGCCTCTTTTGTGAAGACAGAACCAAAGTATATGTTCAATTCTTCTGCCATTTCTTTGCTCCCCATTTTAATTTCCCCGGAGAGATGGAGAGAGGCAGAGTCACTGAGAGATAGGGATGAGATAGTAATGCAGAGAGTAACAGTGAGATATTCAGGAGGGCAAGCAGCTAATAGTGGGGTACAACAAGGATCACTCCAAAGCCACAGATATTGCCTCATGTTGCCGCTTTCGCCATTTACCTTAAATCAGCATCCTCTGCTTTCCAAGCTTTCCCCCAATGTGCCGATTATCTCAAAGCCGATCCTCTCAGTCCCGGGACATCACTGCAGGAGTTCCTCAGGGTGAGTGTCCGAGGCCCCAACCATCTTCAGCTGCTCCATCACTGACCTTCCCTCCATAGGTGAGATGTTCGCTGATGATCGCAGCATTCACAACTCCTCAGATTGTGAAATAGTCAATGCCGGAATACTGAGCAGGACAGGCAGCATCTGTGTAAAGAGAAGCAGATTCTGGGACTGGGGGACTGAGAGACAGGAAGATAGTGAAACACACACAAACGCAGTGATGCACACACATAGATACACTCACAGTCTCACACACACACACAGATAGAGAACAGTCCCACAGTCTCACTCACAATATCCTAATCTCCCAGGCATTAAAGGGCAATTTGTAACGGCCAATCAACCTAACGCGCGCATCTTTGGAGTATGGGAGGAAACCGGAGCACCCGGAGGAAACCCACGCAGACACGGGGAGAACGTGCAAACTCCACACAGGCAGTGACCCGAGACCAAAATTGAACCCGGGTCCGTTGCACTGTGAGGCAGCAGAGCTAACCACTGTGACACCCATGTTGGCCTTCATTGCAAGAGGATTCGCGTGGAAGAGCAAGGATGTCTTACTGCAGCTGGACAGAGCCTCGGTGAGACCACACCTGGAGTCTTGTGTGCAGTGTTCCTCTCCTTATCTGAGGAAGGATGTACTTGCCACAGAGGGAGAGCAGTGAATGTTCACCAGACTGATTCCTGGGATGGCAGCATTGATGTCTGAGGGGAGATTGGGTCGGCTGGGCCTGTATTCACTGGAATGTAGAAGAGTGAGCGGGGATCTAATTGAAAGGTATAAAATTCTGACAGTGCTGGACAGGCTGGATAC
>NW_027590627.1:220000-230182 GCF_964213995.1 Mustelus asterias
AGTGTGTGTGTCAATCTGCTTTTTGACCTGTGCTTTGCTTGTGTGGACATGATGCTGAATGGACTTGAATGGAAATGCTGGACTCCTCGCTGTGATATGTTGTGTGTCTTATTGTTAAAATGGCCGTGTCTCTTTTTCTCTCTCTTTTTAACCAATTTTTATCTCTTTTTCTCCTGAGGAATTTTGAAAACTGGGGATGTGTCGAGGATCCAAAGGACGGGAATGTTTGTGACCAGGATGAAGGAGAGGAGCTTCTTCCAGAGGGAGGGCTGACTGAGGCCTGTTGCTCAGGCTTCACCCTGAGTGAGTTGTGTCTGTTTATTAACCTGATCCAGATTTAATGTTTCATATCAGAGGGAGCGAGATCTGAATGAGAGTGGAATAGAGAGAGAGAGAGAAACACACAGGGAGGGAACTGTCTCATAGAATCATAGAAACCCTACAGTACAGAAAGAGGCCATTCGGCCCATCGAGTCTGCACCGACCACAATCTCACCCAGGCCCTACCCCCATATCCCTACATATTTACCCACTAGTCCCTCTAACCTAGGCATCTCAGGACACTAAGGGCAATGTTTAGCATGGCCAATCAACCTAACCCGCACATCTTTGGACTGTGGGAGGAAACCGGAGCACCCGGAGGAAACCCATGCAGACACGAGGAGAATGTGCAAACTCCACACAGACAGTGACCCAAGCCGGGAATCGAACCCAGGTCCCTGGAGCTGTGAAGCAGCAGTGCTAACCACTGTGCTACCGTGCCACCCTAACTCTTTAGTCTCTGCTTTACAACTGACTTGTTGTGTTTGGGTGTTACTGAGAGATTGTGTAACTGAGAGGAGATCCTGGGTTTTTGCTGTGCTATTTAATTTAAATATTTTCTTGTATTTTAATTATTTTCTCTCTCTTTCCCCAAGAATTAATATTTAGATTTTACTGAGAGATTGTGTAACTGAGAAGGGGGAATCCTGGCCTCTTGTGCTATTTAATTTAAAGAATTCTTGTATTTTAATTAATTATTTTCTCTGTTCCCCAGGGATTTGAATTTTGAAGACTGCAACATGACTCGGAATCCTTGGACAAGGGGCTTTTCTCCAGAGGAGGATGGATGGACTGAGGCCTGTTCTATAGGCCGCATGTGACTTGTTGTCTCTTTATTATCCTGATCCAGGTTTAATTTTAATCTCGCTTCCTCGGACGAACCAGTTCTGGTTCGATTGTGGGGTGGGCTGGAGTTTAAAACCCTGGGGTTAAAATATCCCGGCTTTGCAATTAGTCACAAACAGGTTAACCCTTTGCTGGGTGGCAAAGAGTGAATTAAATATCTGTAATATGAAACTGTCTAAAAGTTAGTTTTAAATCCAAGATAACAGGGATGGGAGACAGAGCGCTGTTCCTAATTGTTGAATAAAATTCATAGAGGCCTTTATAATTCAGTTTTCAGATGTTCAGACTTTCATTGTGTCCTCTCTGCAGCTTTTCCCCCATTCTGTCTATTTCTCTCTCTCTTTCTCTCCCTGTCCTTCCTCTATCTGTCTCTCTTTTTTATTCCCTCCCTCTCCCTCTTTTTCGCAGGAAGTCATATTTTGTTGGACAATCTCTCAGTAAAATCTGAGAAAGGGGAATCCTGGGCTCTTGTGCGATTTAATTTAAACATTTTCTGGTATTTTAATATATTTCTCTCTCTTTTACCCAAGAATTAATATTTAGATTTTACTGAGAGATTGTGTAACTGAGAAAGGGGAATCCTGGGCTCTTGTGGATTCAATTTAAACATTTTCTTGTATTTAAATTAATTATATTCTATCTCTTCCCAAGGAATTCATATTTAGTTAGACAATCTCTCAGTGAAATCTTAGAAGGGGGAATCCTGGGCTCTTGTGCTATTTAATTTAAACATTTTCTTGTACTTTAATTAATTATTTTCTCTTCTCCCCAGGAATTTGAATTTTGAAGACTGCAACATGACTCGGGATCCTTGGACAAGGGGCTTTTCTCCAGAGGAGGATGGATGGACTGAGGCCTGTTCTATAGGCTGCAAGTGAGTTGTCGTCTCTTTATTACCCTGATCCAGGTTTAAATTTAATCTCGCTTCCTCGGATGAACCAGTTCTGGTTCGATTGTGGGATGTGTGGGGGGCTGGAGTTTAAAATGCTGGGGTTAAAATATCCCGGCTTTGCAATTAGTCACAAACACGTTAACCCTTTGGTGGGTGGCAGAGTAAATTATGTATGAAACTGTCTATAAGTTTGTTTTAAATCTAAAATAACAGGGGTCGGAGACAGAGCAATGAACCTAATTGTTGAATAAAATTCACAGAGGCCTTTACAATTCAGTTTACAGATGTTCAGATTTTCATTTCATCCTCTCCACAGCTTTTCCCCCATTCTGTCTATTTCTCTCTGCTTTTCTCTCCATTTCCTTCCGCTATCTGCCTCTCTTTATTCTCTCTCTCTCCCTCTTTTTCCCAGGAATTAATATTTAGTTGGACAATCTCTCAGTAAAACCTGGAAAGGGGCAATCCTGGGATTTTGTGCTGTGTGATTTTCATTCTGGGTGTCCCGGGGGGTTTGATTTCACTGTCTCAGCCCCTCTCTGCCTCACTCTCTCTCTGTATAAACTTTTCCCAAATTACAAAACACTCAACACAGCTGACTGCACCTTGTGGGATCTTGCTGGGGATTTTGTTTTAAAAAGGGTGTTTTCTCAGAGGCAGTTTAAACCTTTCAGGGGACTGTGCGGAAGTCTCCAGACTTGGGACAACACACACACAGGGTTGGGGGCTGGGGGTGGCGGGCAGGGGGGAGGTGGGCAGTCAGGTATACTGGTATTCTGGGAGACTGATATTCCCAACAAGGGCCAGAGGTCTCATATTAAACTGTTCAAACAGAGGCAGGCAGAAAGCCATGAGGCTTCAGAGCTCCCTGTAGATGCAAAGGTAACTCCCATTGCCAAAAAGTAGCCACATGTGAAGTGGAAACACCTTCCCTCAGCTTGTTACACACTGACCTTTCCACAAACCCCAACATGTTTACAAACACTCGCTGCAGTTTCTGCAAACTTTGTATCAAACTGCCTCCCATTCTGCTCAATACTGACCCCCTCTCAACCTGGCACTGAACTAGTGTCTGAATTGAGACAGAGACACACAGACAGCGTTTTTAAAGTTGAAAGTTTTAAAGTTTATATATTAGTGTCACAAGTAAGGCTTACATTAACACTGCAATGAAGTTACTGAGAGAGACAGAGAGAGGCAGAGACACACAGAGACAGAGACATAGATAAAGAGACAGAAAGAGACAGAGAGATAAAGAGACAGAGAGGATGTTTAAAGTTTTAAAGTTTGATTATTCCTGTCACAAGTAAGGCTCACATTAACGCTGCAGTTACTGAGAGAGACAGAAAGAGAGAGTTTTTAAAGTTGAAAGATTTAAAGTTTATTTATTAGTGTCACAAGGCTTACATTAACACTGCAATGAAGTTAGTGAGAAAGACAGAGATAGAGGGAGCATCCAGAGTGGGTTCAGTAACACATTTATTGATCAGATATCTCTCTCTGTGACCCTTTAGCGATGAGATATTCAGCCAGGATGGTTTCACTGACCCTCTTCAGCAGGCAGATATTCCCAAATCCAGCCTAGGTCTCAGACACACACACACACCACTCACACATTCCCTCTGCTCTGTCCAAGGGAATATTGTAATCCAGGAATTTCTATTTTATATTTACAGGGTGAGGGGGGGGGAGAAACTCAACTCAAAAATCCTGCAGTCTCTCCAAGCTGCTTTTAAATTTCAATTCAAACCCTGGGCCACATGGGAAGCTGCAGAGATTGGGAAACTTACCAAACCCAGTTTGTGTGTGAGAGTGTCTGCAGCTTTTGTGTCTTTGAACTTGCGAGGGTGCCAGGGAGAGAATGTCACTGTCTTCACCTCTCTCTCTGCCTCTCTGTATAAAAAAATCACCAAATTAAACCACACTCAATAATGCGACCATACACAATTAATTATCAAATATCTGTCTCTCTCGCTTTATCTCTGTCTCTCCCCGTCTCTCTCTCTCCCTGTTCTCTCTCTCCCTGTCTCTTCTCGAGCAGAAACAGGTGGAGACAGAGAGGCAGGGAGAGAGAGGAAGAGGGAGGGATGGAAACAGCTGGAGTTGTGGGTTAGATGCAGGGGGAGAGACACAGGCTGTTAGAGGGAGGGGGGGTTTCAGTGAGGGACAGGGTCTCCAGTTTAATTCTGAGGGTCCTGAGAGAGGGATTTCACTGTCTCAGCCCCTCTCTGGCTCCCTCACTCTGTATAAACAATTCCCAAATTTAAAAAACGCTCAACACAGCTGACTGCACTTTGTGGGATCTTGCTGTGCACCACAGTGATTTTAGTTTTAAAAAGGGTTACTTTTAAGAGGGAGTTCCGGCCTTTCTGGAGATTTGGGATGATGCAGACACACACACACACACACACACACAGGGTAGTGAGTGGGGAAGGGGGCTCACAGCAGGCGAGAGAGTGGGGGGTGGGGGGAGGACTGTGTCCCATCTGATTCAGGTTCACATTGCTGCTGCTGCTGTGGGATCTTGCTGTGCACACACTGGGCCTGTGGCCTTTGGCTGCACTGCAACAGCGACCGCACTTTTTATTTT
Source organism: Mustelus asterias (assembly GCF_964213995.1). Lineage (NCBI taxonomy): Eukaryota > Metazoa > Chordata > Chondrichthyes > Carcharhiniformes > Triakidae > Mustelus > Mustelus asterias. The sequence goes on from NW_027590627.1 coordinate 224,647, forward strand.
CAAACAAAATCTGGCCCAGGGACCGCAAAGTGGGTTCAAGGAAAAAGCTTGAAAAGGGGTCGGGTAAATTCAAGCACTTTAATCGCCGAGGCATCGTAGGCTCTGGAGCAAGTGCTGGGGAATGGGAGGAGGATAGATTGGGATTTGATGGCCAGCATGGAGCTGGTGGGCCGAAGGGCCTGTTTCTGTGCTGTGTGACTCCAGATTCTTTTCTCTCTCTCTTTTCCCAGGAATTTCTATTTGGATGGGGGGTGGGTATAGAATTTCCCTGTCTCTGTCTCTCCAGCGTTCTTACCAATCCCAGCACCCCTCCCCTCTCTCTCTCTCCCCAGACATTCCTGTCCATATTTCATCTTTCAATAAAATGTTTAAGAAAACACCAATGTGAATTGTTGTCAATTTAATTTGGGAAGAGAGAGAGAGAGAGAGAGAGGAGTGGATCCCATTTCCCACACACTCTCCTGCAGTCCTCACCCACAACATTTATTTAATCTGGCCCTCACCAGGTTGTGTGTGTGGGATCTTGCTGTGCACACAGGTGGGTCTGGCTCCCTATTCCTCGCACTGTGACCGTGAGCAGAACTTTAAACAGGAAAGATGTTGGGGAGGCGGAGGAGGCAGAGAGAGAGACAGAGAAATGGAGGGAGAGCTAAACAGAGAGGGTGTGGGGGGGAGGGGTGTGAGAGGGTCTCAGGAGGGGCAGGGGGAAAGAGACACAGAGTCTGGGGCTGCCCTCCTCCATCGTGGGACTGGCAGTGGGATCTTGCTGTGCAGAATTACCTTCATTGTCATTTGAATCATTCATTCATTGACTAAGGGAGGGTGGGGGTGTGATTGTGGGATTATAAATATTGTTACCACGCTGAGGTGATGTTTCCCTCTGCGCTATTTTGTAACCCCCCCAAAGAGATACACCTTGCCTCGTAATCTTAAGTGTGTGTGAGACAGGAGGAAGCTACTGGTTTTAGACAGATGTGCAGAAGGAGGTCATTCGGCCCATCTAGTCTGTACCGACCACAATCCCAACCAGGCCCTATTCCCATGACCCCACACTTTTAACCTGCTAATCCCCCTGACACTAGGGTCAATTTAACACGGCCAATCCACCGAACCCGCACAGCTTTGTGCTGTCGGAGGAATTGGTAAATTAAAGCAGGATCTGACACTCTCTGTATCAGGAACAACTAACAGGTCTTTAATTTAGACTGGGTGACAACCTTATTAAAACAATGAACAAACTGAATAAACTCCCCAGTAGAATGCTGTTCCAATGACAAGACTCACTCAGGAATAATGAAATAAATCATTACAGAATAGAGTCACTCTCAAATAATATAATACCAGGCGTCTGTTGGAAGTGTGAACTTTCTTCTGCTGCTTGGGTCTGGAATACTTTCTGAGTTGGTTTCTGCTTCTATTTAGATGGTGATGTGATGAAGCTGTATATATTACTGCAGGATTCAGTATCAGACTCTCCCTCCTTCAATCTAAAGAGGCAGCAAGGTCGCTCCCTCCCCGTTATTTCCCCCTGTCCCGGGTTTAAATACCCAGAATTTCCTCACAGTATTCCTGCAATTTGAGTGGCTTGAGGCTGTCACCAACGCTCCAATTTGAATGCAATTGGTTGTGTGTGTTTGAGAGCTTGTTTTAAAATCATTGACCCAATTCAAAGCCTGTTTTGCTCTGCTGGGACTCTGGCTGCTGCTTTGGACACAAATGTTGTAAAGTTGTCTTCGGCAGCCTGCTTTCTGCAGTTTAAAATCCCCAGCACAAAGACACAGGCTTTCTAAAGACACAACGCTGGATGGTTTGGTTTGGTTTTCTCAGCATTTCTTTTCAATATTTACATTTGTCAAACACCAGATGTTTTACCCTAGATGCAACTTCATAACCATATTAGAGAGAGACAGAGAGAAAGAAAGGGAGAGAGAAAGACAGAGAGGGAGAGAAAGAGAGAGAGAGAGAAAGGGAGAGAGAGAGACAGAGACGGGAGAGTGAGGGAAAGCAGGAAAGGGCAGCAAGAGGTCAGGGTTGTGGGGGAGTGCAGTGAGGGGGTGGGGGAAGAGACACAGGATCTGGGGGTCTCTCGTGTGGAGGGAGAGAGAGGGAGACGTGTGGTTCCCTCATTTCCCACTCACTTTACCCCAATCCTCATTTAAAAATCACTTTGTATCTGGCCCTGCTCAGACTGTGTGTGGGATCTTGCTGTGCCCTCATGCTCTCTGTCTCCCCTCCTCCCCTCCCCATATTCCCCGCACCGTGACAGTGCCCCACATTTTAAACATAAAAAGATGGAGGGGAAGGAGGGTGGGGTAGAGAGAGGAACAGAGAAGGGGTGGGGAGTGTCGGGGGCTGAGTGGAGGGGGGTAGGGGGATAGAGACAGAGGCTCTGGGGGTGGGTGGTGTCCTCCTGCAGTGTGGGACTCCCTGTGGGATCCTGATTGCAGCATTCCCAGTCTCTGAGAGAAAGAGAGAGACAGAAAGAGAAAGAGGGGGAAAGACAGAGAGAGAGAGACAGGCAGGGAGAAAGAGAGAGAGAAACAGTGTGAGGGAGAGAGAGAGAAAGACAGAGAAAGATGGAGGGAGAGAGAGAGAGAAAGATGGACGGAGAGAGAGAGAAAGGCAGACAGGGAGTGAGAGAGAAAGATGGAGGGAGTGGGAGAGAGAGAGGGGGAGAGTGAGGAGGAAAACAGGAAAATACAGCAAGAGGTGAGGTTTGTGGGGGTGCAGTGAGGGGGTGGGGGAAGAGACACAGGATCACAGTGACCCGAGCTGGGAATTGAACCCGGGTCCCTGGAGCTGTGAGGCAGCAGCGCCAACCACTGAGCCCCCGTGTGGCCCTACATGTTATGATTCAATTCTGAGGGTCCCGGGGCGAAGGGGGGGGGGGGGTGGATTTCACAGCCTCAGCCCCTCTCTGCCTCACTCTCCCTCTGTATAAACATTTCCCAAATTAAAACACACTCAACACAGCGAACTGCACCTTCTGGGATCTTCCAGAGCACCACAGAGATTGTGTTTTAAAAAGGGTTTGGCTTCGTTTTAAGAGGGAGTTCAACCCTTTCTGGGAATTTGGGATGAGACACACAGGGTAGTGAGTGGGGAAGGGGGCTCACAGCAGGCGAGAGTGTTGGGGGTGTGTTGGGGAGGACTGTGTCCCATTTGATTCAGGTTCACATTGTTGCTGCTGCTGCTGTTGTTGTGGGATCTTGCTGTGCACACACTGGGCCTGTGGCCTTTGCTCGCACTGCAACAGTGACCACACTTTATTAAACAAAATCTCGCTCACGGACCGCAAAGTGGGTTCAAAGGAAGAAGTGTAAACGGGGTCGGGTAAATTAAAGCACTTCAATCGCCGAGGCATCGTAGGCTGTGCAGCGAGTGCTGGGGAATGGGGGGAGTATAGATTGGAATTTGATGGCCAGCATAGACCTGGTGGGCCGAAGGGCCTGTTTCTGTGCTGTGTGACTCCAGATTCTCCTCCCTCTTTTCCCAGGAATTTCTATTTGGATGGGGGGGCGTTCATAATTTCCCTGTCTCTGTCTCTCCAGCGTTCTTACCAATCCCAGCACCCCTCCCCTCTCTCTCTCCCCAGACATTCCTGTCTATATTTCATCTTTCAATAAAATGTGATGGAAAACACCAATGTGAATTTTTTTGATTTAATTTCAGGGAGGGAAAGACAGAGAGAGAGAAAGAGAGAGACAGGGAGGGAGGGAAAGACAGACAGAGACAGAGAAAGACAGGGAGTGGGGGAAGGAGAGACAGACAGAGAGAGAGAGAAAAGCAGCCGAATAAAACCTGCAGCAGCCGCTTTATTCCATCGGATTGGGGATGTGATTGTGGGTTTTCCTGCTATCTCTCTCTCTCTCCCATCTTTCTCCTTTGATTGTGAGTTATCAGGGAGGGAGAGAGAGAGAAAGGGAGGGTAACAGAGGGAGATCAAAGGCAGAGGGGCAGGGAGAGGAGACACACTGGAGGGGGGGGTGGGTTAGGGGTGGGTCCTCTGCTCTGCACTCACAGCCCAGCTCCCCAGTCTCTGGGGAAAAGACCCTCACTCACACCCTCCCAGAAGGTGGGATTTGTAACCAGCGGCTGTGTGACTGAGGCTGAATCTGTGCTGTTGTGTTTGAATAGATTTTTTCCCAATATAAAGATATTGGAATGTGGCTGCTGCCACATTGCAGTGAGAGAGAGATGTGGCTTTGCAGGAGCTTCCCTCCCCATTTCCCCATGGAAATCACTGAGAAATAGCAAACGTGGCTCACAACACGTCATTATTTGAAATGGTCAGACAGAAACTTATCAGAGAGAGCATTTTAATCCCCATTCATCCCCAGACGGAGAAACAGAGCAGAGATCAGGACAGATTATCCAGAGTAAGAGAGACCGGGGCAAAGATGGGGTATTGGATATATATATAGATCTGGGGGGAAAGCAAAAGAGACACAGAGGGGGCTGGACAGGTTCAGAGATAGAGGCAGAGAAAGAGAGAAACAGCGAGAGACAGAGGGAATGGGAGAAGGGTGTGACTCTGCTCGAAGTGGAAGGTTCCCTGTTCAGATCGAATGTACAAACAGCACCAATGCTGGAGTGACTTATTATTTTCATTTGCGGTGGGGGAGAGATGGAGGGGAAAGAGAGGGAGACGTGTGGTTCCCTCATTTCCCACTCACTTTACCCCAATCCTCACTTCAAAATCACTTTGTATCTGGCCGTGTTCAAGCTGTGTGTGTGTGGGATCTTGCTGTGCACTCATGCTCCGTCCCCCTGCCCCGTCCCCCTGCCCCATATTCCTCACACTATGACAGAGCCCCATGCTTTAAACATAAAAAGATGGAGGGGAAGGAGGGTGGGGTAGAGAGAGAGAAACAGGGTGAACAGAGAAGGGGTGGGGAGTGTTGGGTGCTCAGTGGAGGGGGGTAGGGGGATAGAGACAGAGGCTCTGGGGGGGGGGGGAGGTGTCCTCCTGCAGTGTGGGACTCCCTGTGGGATCCTGATTGCAGCATTCCCAGTCTCTCTCCCTCTCACTGTGAAGCACTCAGGAGGGAGAGGGAGCTGAAATTCAAATTCCTGAGCCTGGGGGAAAGGCTTGTTCTCAATCCCAGAGTCCTGCTTGTGTGTTTAGACAGGGCGCTGGGATTTGTGGGTGTGGATGGAGAAGATTGTTCTGTTTAACTGGGGGGTGGGAGAGAGGGGGGTTTGTTCTTTCCACCTGAGGAATAATGCAGCCTCTGTGACTAGGCCGCACTTCACGGCCTAAATCTCAGCAGCACTTTTGCATTTGCTTAATTCCCCAACAGGGTTTAAGTGGCTGAATTCAATGGTTCAATAAAATGTGAAGCAGCCGCTTCAGGGTGGGATTGTGGATTTTCCTGCCCCCCCGCCCCCCTCTCATTTCCCTTTTGATTGTGAGTTTTATTTTAAACGGTCAGACAGAAACTTAGAGAGAGCATTTCAATCCTGCTTCACCTCGAGGTAGAGAAACAGAGCAGAGATCAGGACAGGTTATCCAGAGACGGGGTATTGGACAGAT
>NW_027590628.1:0-72500 GCF_964213995.1 Mustelus asterias
CGACAGAGAGTGTGTGTGAGAGAGACAGAGAGTGTGTGAGCGAAAGAGTGTGTGTGAGAGACAGAGAGTGTGTGAGAGCGAGACAGAGAGTGTGTGTGAGCGAGACAGAGAGTGTGTGTGAGCGAGACAGAGTGTGTGAGAGACAGAGAGTGTGTGTGAGAGACAGAGAGTGTGTGTGAGAGACAGAGTGTGTGTGAGAGAGACAGAGAGTGTGCGTGAGCGAGACAGAGAGTGTGCGTGAGCGAGACAGAGAGTGTGTGTGAGAGACAGAGAGTGTGTGTGAGAGACAGAGAGTGTGTGTGAGAGACAGAGAGTGTGTGTGAGAGACAGAGAGTGTGTGTGAGAGACAGAGAGTGTGTGTGAGAGACAGAGAGTGTGTGTGAGAGACAGAGAGTGTGTGTGAGAGACAGAGTGTGTGTGAGAGACAGAGAGTGTGTGTGAGAGACAGAGAGTGTGTGTGAGAGAGACAGAGAGTGTGTGTGAGAGAGACAGAGAGTGTGTGTGAGAGAGACAGAGAGTGTGTGTGAGAGAGACAGAGTGTGTGTGAGGGAGACAGAGTGTGTGTGAGCGAGAGACAGAGTGTGTGTGAGCGAGAGACAGAGTGTGTGTGAGCGAGAGACAGAGTGTGTGTGAGCGAGACAGAGTGTGTGTGAGCGAGACAGAGTGTGTGTGAGCGAGACAGAGTGTGTGTGAGCGAGACAGAGTGTGTGTGAGCGAGACAGAGTGTGTGTGAGCGAGACAGAGTGTGTGTGAGCGAGACAGAGTGTGTGTGAGCGAGACAGAGTGTGTGTGAGCGAGACAGAGTGTGTGTGAGCGAGACAGAGTGTGTGTGAGCGAGACAGAGTGTGTGTGAGCGAGGCAGAGTGTGTGTGAGCGAGACAGAGTGTGTGTGAGCGAGACAGAGTGTGTGTGAGCGACAGAGAGTGTGTGTGAGCGAGACAGAGAGTGTGTGTGAGAGACAGAGAGTGTGTGAGAGACAGAGAGTGTGTGTGAGAGACAGAGAGTGTGTGAGAGAGACAGAGTGTGTGTGAGCGACAGAGAGTGTGTGTGAGAGAGACAGAGAGTGTGTGTGAGAGAGACAGAGTGTGTGAGCGAAAGAGTGTGTGTGAGAGACAGAGAGTGTGTGAGAGCGAGACAGAGAGTGTGTGTGAGCGAGACAGAGAGTGTGTGTGAGCGAGACAGAGTGTGTGAGAGACAGAGAGTGTGTGTGAGAGACAGAGAGTGTGTGTGAGAGACAGAGTGTGTGTGAGAGAGACAGAGAGTGTGCGTGAGCGAGACAGAGAGTGTGTGTGAGAGACAGAGAGTGTGTGTGAGAGACAGAGAGTGTGTGTGAGAGACAGAGAGTGTGTGTGAGAGACAGAGAGTGTGTGTGAGAGACAGAGAGTGTGTGTGAGAGACAGAGTGTGTGTGAGAGACAGAGTGTGTGTGAGAGACAGAGTGTGTGTGAGAGACAGTGTGTGTGAGAGACAGTGTGTGTGAGAGACAGAGAGTGTGTGTGAGAGAGACAGAGAGTGTGTGTGAGAGAGACAGAGAGTGTGTGTGAGAGACAGAGTGTGTGTGAGAGAGACAGAGTGTGTGTGAGCGAGACAGAGTGTGTGTGAGCGAGACAGAGTGTGTGTGAGCGAGACAGAGTGTGTGTGAGCGAGACAGAGTGTGTGTGAGCGAGACAGAGTGTGTGTGAGCGAGACAGAGTGTGTGTGAGCGAGACAGAGTGTGTGTGAGCGAGACAGAGTGTGTGTGAGCGAGACAGAGTGTGTGTGAGCGAGACAGAGTGTGTGTGAGCGAGACAGAGTGTGTGTGAGCGAGACAGAGTGTGTGTGAGCGAGACAGAGTGTGTGTGAGCGACAGAGAGTGTGTGTGAGCGAGACAGAGAGTGTGTGTGAGAGACAGAGAGTGTGTGTGAGAGACAGAGAGTGTGCGTGAGTGAGACAGAGAGTGTGCGTGAGTGAGACAGAGAGTGTGCGTGAGTGAGACAGAGTGCGTGAGCGAGAGACAGAGTGCGTGAGCGAGAGACAGAGTGCGTGAGCGAGAGACAGAGTGCGTGAGCGAGAGACAGAGTGCGTGAGCGAGAGACAGAGTGCGTGAGCGAGAGACAGAGTGCGTGAGCGAGAGACAGAGTGCGTGAGCGAGAGACAGAGTGCGTGAGCGAGAGACAGAGTGCGTGAGCGAGAGACAGAGTGCGTGAGCGAGAGACAGAGTGCGTGAGCGAGAGACAGAGTGCGTGAGCGAGAGACAGAGTGCGTGAGCGAGAGACAGAGTGCGTGAGCGAGAGACAGAGTGCGTGAGCGAGAGACAGAGTGCGTGAGCGAGAGACAGAGTGCGTGAGCGAGAGACAGAGTGCGTGAGCGAGAGACAGAGTGCGTGAGCGAGAGACAGAGTGCGTGAGCGAGAGACAGAGTGCGTGAGCGAGAGACAGAGTGCGTGAGCGAGAGACAGAGTGCGTGAGCGAGAGACAGAGTGCGTGAGCGAGAGACAGAGTGCGTGAGCGAGAGACAGAGTGCGTGAGCGAGAGACAGAGTGCGTGAGCGAGAGACAGAGTGCGTGAGCGAGAGACAGAGTGTGTGAGCGAGAGACAGAGTGTGTGAGCGAGAGACAGAGTGTGTGAGCGAGAGACAGAGTGTGTGAGCGAGAGACAGAGTGTGTGAGCGAGAGACAGAGTGTGTGAGCGAGAGACAGAGTGTGTGAGCGAGAGACAGAGTGTGTGAGCGAGAGACAGAGTGTGTGAGCGAGAGACAGAGTGTGTGAGCGAGAGACAGAGTGTGTGAGCGAGAGACAGAGTGTGTGTGAGCGAGAGACAGAGTGTGTGTGAGCGAGAGACAGAGTGTGTGTGAGCGAGAGACAGAGTGTGTGTGAGCGAGAGACAGAGTGTGTGTGAGCGAGAGACAGAGTGTGTATGAGCGAGAGACAGAGTGTGTGAGCGAGAGACAGAGTGTGTGAGCGAGAGACAGAGTGTGTGAGCGAGAGACAGAGTGTGTGTGAGCGAGAGACAGAGTGTGTGTGAGCGAGAGACAGAGTGTGTGTGAGCGAGAGACAGAGTGTGTGTGAGCGAGAGACAGAGTGTGTGTGAGCGAGAGACAGAGTGTGTGAGCGAGAGACAGAGTGTGTGTGAGCGAGAGACAGAGTGTGTGTGAGCGAGAGACAGAGTGTGTGTGAGCGAGAGACAGAGTGTGTGTGAGCGAGAGACAGAGTGTGTGTGAGCGAGAGACAGAGTGTGTGTGAGCGAGAGACAGAGTGTGTGAGCGAGAGACAGAGTGTGTGAGCGAGAGACAGAGTGTGTGAGCGAGAGACAGAGTGTGTGTGAGCGAGAGACAGAGTGTGTGTGAGCGAGAGACAGAGTGTGTGTGAGCGAGAGACAGAGTGTGTGTGAGCGAGAGACAGAGTGTGTGTGAGCGAGAGACAGAGTGTGTGTGAGCGAGAGACAGAGTGTGTGTGAGCGAGAGACAGAGTGTGTGTGAGCGAGAGACAGAGTGTGTGTGAGCGACAGAGAGTGTGTGTGAGAGAGACAGAGAGTGTGTGAGCGAAAGAGTGTGTGTGAGAGACAGAGAGTGTGTGAGAGCGAGACAGAGAGTGTGTGTGAGCGAGACAGAGAGTGTGTGTGAGCGAGACAGAGTGTGTGAGAGACAGAGAGTGTGTGTGAGAGACAGAGAGTGTGTGTGAGAGACAGAGTGTGTGTGAGAGAGACAGAGAGTGTGCGTGAGCGAGACAGAGAGTGTGTGTGAGAGACAGAGAGTGTGTGTGAGAGACAGAGAGTGTGTGTGAGAGACAGAGAGTGTGTGTGAGAGACAGAGAGTGTGTGTGAGAGACAGAGAGTGTGTGTGAGAGACAGAGAGTGTGTGTGAGAGACAGAGAGTGTGTGTGAGAGACAGAGTGTGTGTGAGAGACAGAGAGTGTGTGTGAGAGACAGAGAGTGTGTGTGAGAGAGACAGAGAGTGTGTGTGAGAGAGACAGAGAGTGTGTGTGAGAGAGACAGAGAGTGTGTGTGAGAGAGACAGAGTGTGTGTGAGGGAGACAGAGTGTGTGTGAGCGAGAGACAGAGTGTGTGTGAGCGAGAGACAGAGTGTGTGTGAGCGAGAGACAGAGTGTGTGTGAGCGAGACAGAGTGTGTGTGAGCGAGACAGAGTGTGTGTGAGCGAGACAGAGTGTGTGTGAGCGAGACAGAGTGTGTGTGAGCGAGACAGAGTGTGTGTGAGCGAGACAGAGTGTGTGTGAGCGAGACAGAGTGTGTGTGAGCGAGACAGAGTGTGTGTGAGCGAGACAGAGTGTGTGTGAGCGAGACAGAGTGTGTGTGAGCGAGACAGAGTGTGTGTGAGCGAGGCAGAGTGTGTGTGAGCGAGACAGAGTGTGTGTGAGCGAGACAGAGTGTGTGTGAGCGACAGAGAGTGTGTGTGAGCGAGACAGAGAGTGTGTGTGAGAGACAGAGAGTGTGTGAGAGACAGAGAGTGTGTGTGAGAGACAGAGAGTGTGTGAGAGAGACAGAGTGTGTGTGAGCGACAGAGAGTGTGTGTGAGAGAGACAGAGAGTGTGTGTGAGAGAGACAGAGAGTGTGTGAGAGCGAGACAGAGAGTGTGTGTGAGCGAGACAGAGAGTGTGTGTGAGCGAGACAGAGTGTGTGAGAGACAGAGAGTGTGTGTGAGAGACAGAGAGTGTGTGTGAGAGACAGAGTGTGTGTGAGAGAGACAGAGAGTGTGCGTGAGCGAGACAGAGAGTGTGTGTGAGAGACAGAGAGTGTGTGTGAGAGACAGAGAGTGTGTGTGAGAGACAGAGAGTGTGTGTGAGAGACAGAGAGTGTGTGTGAGAGACAGAGAGTGTGTGTGAGAGACAGAGTGTGTGTGAGAGACAGAGTGTGTGTGAGAGACAGAGTGTGTGTGAGAGACAGTGTGTGTGAGAGACAGTGTGTGTGAGAGACAGAGAGTGTGTGTGAGAGAGACAGAGAGTGTGTGTGAGAGAGACAGAGAGTGTGTGTGAGAGACAGAGTGTGTGTGAGAGAGACAGAGTGTGTGTGAGCGAGACAGAGTGTGTGTGAGCGAGACAGAGTGTGTGTGAGCGAGACAGAGTGTGTGTGAGCGAGACAGAGTGTGTGTGAGCGAGACAGAGTGTGTGTGAGCGAGACAGAGTGTGTGTGAGCGAGACAGAGTGTGTGTGAGCGAGACAGAGTGTGTGTGAGCGAGACAGAGTGTGTGTGAGCGAGACAGAGTGTGTGTGAGCGAGACAGAGTGTGTGTGAGCGAGACAGAGTGTGTGTGAGCGAGACAGAGTGTGTGTGAGCGACAGAGAGTGTGTGTGAGCGAGACAGAGAGTGTGTGTGAGAGACAGAGAGTGTGTGTGAGAGACAGAGAGTGTGTGAGAGACAGAGAGTGTGTGTGAGAGACAGAGAGTGTGTGAGAGAGACAGAGTGTGTGTGAGCGACAGAGAGTGTGTGTGAGAGAGACAGAGAGTGTGTGAGCGAAAGAGTGTGTGTGAGAGACAGAGAGTGTGTGAGAGCGAGACAGAGAGTGTGTGAGAGCGAGACAGAGAGTGTGTGTGAGCGAGACAGAGAGTGTGTGTGAGCGAGACAGAGTGTGTGAGAGACAGAGAGTGTGTGTGAGAGACAGAGAGTGTGTGTGAGAGACAGAGTGTGTGTGAGAGAGACAGAGAGTGTGCGTGAGCGAGACAGAGAGTGTGTGTGAGAGACAGAGAGTGTGTGTGAGAGACAGAGAGTGTGTGTGAGAGACAGAGAGTGTGTGTGAGAGACAGAGAGTGTGTGTGAGAGACAGAGTGTGTGTGAGAGACAGAGTGTGTGTGAGAGACAGAGTGTGTGTGAGAGACAGAGTGTGTGTGAGAGACAGTGTGTGTGAGAGACAGAGAGTGTGTGTGAGAGAGACAGAGAGTGTGTGTGAGAGACAGAGTGTGTGTGAGAGAGACAGAGTGTGTGTGAGCGAGACAGAGTGTGTGTGAGCGAGACAGAGTGTGTGTGAGCGAGACAGAGTGTGTGTGAGCGAGACAGAGTGTGTGTGAGCGAGACAGAGTGTGTGTGAGCGAGACAGAGTGTGTGTGAGCGAGACAGAGAGTGTGTGAGCGAGACAGAGAGTGTGTGAGCGAGACAGAGAGTGTGTGTGAGCGAAACAGAGAGTGTGTGTGAGTGACAGAGAGTGTGTGTTTGAGAGACAGAGAGTGTGTGTGAGAGACAGAGAGTGTGTGTGTGAGAGACAGAGAGTGTGTGTGAGAGAGACAGAGAGTGTGTGTGAGAGAGACAGAGAGTGTGTGTGAGAGAGACAGAGAGTGTGTGTGAGAGAGACAGAGAGTGTGTGTGAGAGAGACAGAGAGTGTGTGTGAGAGAGACAGAGAGTGTGTGTGAGAGACAGAGATTGTGTGAGCGAGACAGAGAGTGTGTGTGAGCGACAGAGAGTGTGTGTGAGCGACAGAGTGTGTGTGTGAGAGACAGAGAGTGTGTGTGAGAGAGACAGAGAGTGTGTGTGAGAGAGACAGAGAGTGTGTGTGAGAGATAGAGATTGTGTGAGCAAGACAGAGAGTGTGTGTGAGAGACAGAGAGTGTGTGTGAGTGAGACAGAGAGTGTGTGTGAGTGAGACAGAGAGTGTGTGTGAGAGACAGAGAGTGTGTGAGCGAGACAGAGAGTGTGTGTGAGAGACAGAGAGTGTGTGTGAGCGACAGAGAGTGTGTGTGAGCGACAGAGAGTGTGTGTGAGAGAGACGGAGAGTGTGTGTGAGAGAGACGGAGAGTGTGTGTGTGAGAGACAGAGATTGTGTGAGCGAGACAGAGAGTGTGTGTGAGAGACAGAGAGTGTGTGTGAGAGACAGAGAGTGTGTGTGAGAGACCGAGTGTGTGTGAGCGAGACAGAGAGTGTGTGTGAGAGACCGAGAGTGTGTGTGTGAGACAGAGAGTGTGTGTGAGAGACAGAGAGTGTGTGTGAGAGACAGAGAGTGTGTGTGAGAGACAGAGAGTGTGTGTGAGAGACAGAGAGTGTGTGTGAGAGACAGAGAGTGTGTGTGAGAGACAGAGAGTGTGTGTGAGAGAGACAGAGAATCTGTGTGAGAGAGACAGAGAATGTGTGTGAGCGAGACAGAGAGTGTGTGTGAGAGACAGAGAGTGTGTGTGAGAGACAGAGAGTGTGTGTGAGAGACAGAGAGTGTGTGTGAGAGACAGAGAGTGTGTGTGAGAGACAGAGAGTGTGTGTGAGAGACAGAGAGTGTGTGTGAGAGACAGAGAGTGTGTGTGAGAGACAGAGAGTGTGTGTGAGAGACAGAGAGTGTGTGTGAGAGACAGAGAGTGTGTGTGAGAGACAGAGAGTGTGTGTGAGAGACAGAGAGTGTGTGTGAGAGACAGAGAGTGTGTGTGAGAGACAGAGAGTGTGTGTGAGAGACAGAGAGTGTGTGTGAGAGACAGAGAGTGTGTGTGAGAGACAGAGAGTGTGTGTGAGAGAGACAGAGAGTGTGTGTGAGAGAGACAGAGAGTGTGTGTGAGAGAGACAGAGAGTGTGTGTGAGAGAGACAGAGAGTGTGTGTGAGAGAGACAGAGAGTGTGTGTGAGCGAGACAGAGAGTGTGTGTGAGCGAGACAGAGGGTGTGTGTGAGAGACAGAGAGTGTGTGTGAGCGAGACAGAGAGTGTGTGTGAGCGAGACAGAGAGTGTGTGTGAGAGACAGAGAGTGTGTGTGAGCGAGACAGAGGGTGTGTGAGCGAGACAGAGGGTGTGTGAGCGAGAAAGAGAGTGTGTGTGAGCGAGACAGAGAGTGTGTGTGAGCGAGACAGAGAGTGTGTGTGAGCGAGACAGAGAGTGTGTGTGAGCGACAGAGAGTGTGTGTGAGAGAGACAGAGAGTGTGTGTGAGAGACAGAGTGTGTGTGAGAGACAGAGTGTGTGTGAGAGACAGAGTGTGTGTGAGAGACAGAGTGTGTGTGAGAGACAGAGTGTGTGTGAGAGACAGTGTGTGTGAGAGACAGTGTGTGTGAGAGACAGAGAGTGTGTGTGAGAGAGACAGAGAGTGTGTGAGCGAGACAGAGAGTGTGTGAGCGAGACAGAGAGTGTGTGTGAGAGAGACAGAGAGTGTGTGAGCGAGACAGAGAGTGTGTGAGCGAGACAGTGTGTGTGTGAGCGAGACAGAGTGTGTGTGAGCGAGACAGAGAGTGTGTGTGAGAGAGACAGAGAGTGTGTGAGCGAGACAGAGAGTGTGTGAGCGAGACAGAGAGTGTGTGAGCGAGACAGAGAGTGTGTGAGCGAGACAGAGAGTGTGTGAGCGAGACAGAGAGTGTGTGAGCGAGACAGAGAGTGTGTGTGAGAGACAGACTGTGTGTTTGAGAGACAGACTGTGTGTGTGAGAGACAGACTGTGTGTGTGAGAGACAGACTGTGTGTGTGAGAGACAGACTGTGTGTGTGAGAGACAGACTGTGTGTGTGAGAGACAGACTGTGTGTGTGAGAGACAGACTGTGTGTGTGAGAGACAGACTGTGTGTGTGAGAGACAGACTGTGTGTGTGAGAGACAGACTGTGTGTGAGAGACAGACTGTGTGTGTGAGAGACAGAGAGTGTGTGAGAGACAGAGAGTGTGTGAGAGACAGAGAGTGTGTGAGAGACAGAGAGTGTGTGAGAGACAGAGAGTGTGTGAGAGACAGAGAGTGTGTGAGAGACAGAGTGTGTGAGAGACAGAGTGTGTGAGAGACAGAGTGTGTGAGAGACAGAGTGTGTGAGAGACAGAGTGTGTGTGAGAGACAGAGTGTGTGTGAGAGACAGAGTGTGTGTGAGAGACAGAGTGTGTGTGAGAGACAGAGTGTGTGTGAGAGACAGAGTGTGTGTGAGAGACAGAGTGTGTGTGAGAGACAGAGTGTGTGTGAGAGACAGAGTGTGTGTGAGCGAGACAGAGAGTGTGTGTGAGCGAGACAGAGAGTGTGTGTGAGAGAGACAGAAAGTGTGTGAGAGACAGAGAGTGTGTGTGAGAGACAGAGAGTGTGTGTGAGAGACAGAGAGTGTGTGAGAGACAGAGAGTGTGTGTGAGAGACAGAGAGTGTGTGTGAGAGACAGAGAGTGTGTGTGAGAGAGACAGAAAGTGTGTGAGAGACAGAGAGTGTGTGAGAGACAGAGAGTGTGTGTGCGTGCAAGTGAGTGAATGTGAGTGTGTGTGAGGGAGTATTCATGTGTGTGTTGATGAGAGTGTGTTAAAGCGAGTGTTTATGAGAGTGAGTGTGTGTGTGAGCAAGTGTGCAAGAGGGAGTGTGTAAAAGTGAGTATGTGTGTAATGTGTGTGAGACTGTGTAAGTGTACAACAGTGAGTGAGTGCTGGCGGGAGAGTGCAGGAGTGTTAAGTTTCAGTTTATTTACGAGTGTCACAAGTAGGTTTACATTAACACTGCAATGAAGTTACTGTGAGAATCCCCGAGTCGCCCACACTCCGGTGCCTGTTCGGGTTACACTGAGGGAGAATTTAGCACGGCCAATGCACCCTAACCAGCACGTCTTTCAGACTGTGGGAGGAAACCGGAGCACCCGGAGGAAACCCACGCAGACATGGGGAGAACGTGCAGACTCCGCACAGACAGTGACCCAAGCCGGGAATCGAACCCGGGTACCTGGCGCTGTGAGGCAGCAGTGCTAACCACCGGTGATAAGGGGGAGAGTTAACAGAAAGCAGCTGGTGAGAATATACTGGCCGGTTTTAATTTAATCCAAATTAATGAATTAGAAACTTTTAACCTAAGGAATTGACATCCGAGGATTTCAGTTTAAAATCCCATTGAACCTCCGTGTCTCTTAATGGGATGTTTTTGTCTGTATTTAGTAATTAGTGACTTCATATCTCACAGCGAGATAAATAAAACTTTTTTCCAATTGATAGGGACAGCTCAATGGACAAAACTGGTGTGAGAAAGGGGCAAATCCTTTGAAAATGGAGGCAGAGAGGAGGCTTTGTTCAACTCCCATTCTTTCCCTGTCTTCAGCAGGCTGGGCAGGAAGTGTGAGCAGAGAGGGGGGGGATAGACAGACACACACTGACACAATCCCCCCAATCCACTCACTCACACATCCCGATTCCCCCTCCACTCGCTGGGTTGTGGGGAGCGGCTGCAAGGATTTTCAGGGCTGCTGTGGGGGGGGTCAGGGGTTTTTTGAAATGGACGAACACGACCTACAGGGGAAAAGAAATAAAGTTTGAAACTAAACTAAAGAAACTAAAGGCAGGAGCTTGCAGAATCCATTGCCTCCCTGCATTAACATATCAATAGTCAGTCTGACATTGCCACAAACTCCTCTGGGGTGAGAGGGGGAGGGGGGGTGAATTAGCATCTCAATAGAGAGACAGACATTGCAGACATGTCAGAGACTCAGGGTGGGGTTTGCATCCAGCACACTCAGGATAAATGTGAATGAGAGCCTTCAGTCTCCACACCAATAATCCCCCTGCATTGAAAACATTCCCACTCTGATTCAGTGTGTGTGTGTGTGTCTCAATCTGCGTTTTTACCTGTGCTTTGCTTGTGTGGACATGATGCTGAATGGACTTGAATGGAAATGCTGGACTCCTCGCTGTGATATGTTGTGTGTCTTATTGTTAAAATGGCCTTGTCTCTTTTTCTCTCTCTTTTTAACCAATTTTTATCTCTTTTTCTCCTGAGGAATTTTGAAAACTGGGGATGTGTCGAGGATCCAAAGGACGGGAATGTTTGTGACCAGGATGAGGGAGAGGAGCTTCTTCCAGAGGGAGGGCTGACTGAGGCCTGTTGCTCAGGCTTCATCCCGAGTGAGTTGTGTCTGTTTATTAACCTGATCCAGATTTAATGTTTCATATCAGAGGGAGCGAGATCTGAATGAGAGTGGAATAGAGAGAGAGAGAGAGAAACACACAGGGAGGGAACTGTCTCAATCTCTTTAGTCTCTGCTTTACAACTGACTTGTTGTGTTTGGGTGTTACTGAGAGATTGTGTCACTGAGAGGAGATCCTGGGTTTTTTGCTGTGCTATTTAATTTAAATATTTTCTTGTATTTTAATTATTTTCTCTCTCTTTCCCCAAGAATTAATATTTAGATTTTACTGAGAGATTGTGTAACTGAGAAGGGGGAATCCTGGGCTCTTGTGCTATTTAATTTAAAGAATTCTTGTATTTTAATTAATTATTTTCTCTTCTCCCCAGGAATTTGAATTTTGAAGACTGCAATGGGACTCGGAATCCTTGGACAAGGGGCTTTTCTCCAGAGGAGGATGGATGGACTGAAGCCTGTTCTATAGGCCGCATGTGAGTTGTCTCTTTGTTACCCTGATCCAGGTTTAATTTTAATCTCGCTTCCTCGGATGAACCAGTTCTGGTTCGATTGTGGGGTGTGGGGGGGCAGCTGGAGTTTGAAACCCTGGGGTTAAAATATCCCGGCTTTGCAGTTAGTCAGAAACAGGTTAACCCTTTGCTGGGTGGCAAAGAGTAAATTAAATATCTGTAATATGAAGCAGTCTGAAAGTTAGTTTTAAATCCAAGATAACAGGGGATGGGAGACAGAGCGCTGTTCCTAATTGTTGAATAAAATTCATAGAGGCCTTTACAATTCAGTTTTCAGATGTTCAGACTTTCATTGTGTCCTCTCTGCAGCTTTTCCGCCATTCTGTCTATTTCTCTCCGCTTTCTCTCTTTCTCTCCCTTTCCTTCCTCTATCTGTCTCTCTTTTCTATTCCCTCTCTCTCCCTCTTTTTCCCAGGAAGTCATATTTTGTTGGACAATCTCTCAGTAAAATCTGAGAAGGGGGAATCTTGGGCTCTTGTGCTATTTAATTTAAACATTTTCTGGTATTTTAATATATTTCTCTCTCTTTTACCCAAGAATTAATATTTAGCTTTTACTGAGAGATTGTGTAACTGAGAAAGGGGAATCCTGGGCTCTTGTGCTATTTAATTTCAACATTTTCTTGTATTTAAATTAATTATATTCTATCTCTTCCCAAGGAATTCATATTTAGTTAAACAATCTCTCAGTGAAATCTTAGAAGGGGGAATCCTGGGCTCTTGTGCTATTTAATTTAAACATTTTCTTGTACCTTAATTAATTATTTTCTCTTCTCCCCAGGAATTTGAATTTTGAAGACTGCAACATGACTCGGAATCCTTGGACAAGGGGCTTTTCTCCAGAGGAGGATGGATGGACTGAGGCCTGTTCTATAGGCCGCATGTGAGTTGTCGTCTCTTTATTACCCTGATCCAGGTTTAATTTTAATCTCGCTTCCTCGGATGAACCAGTCCTGGTTCGATTGTGGGGTGGGGGGGCTGGAGTTTGAAACCCTGGGGTTAAAATATCCCGGCTTTGCAATTAGTTACAAACAGGTTAACCCTTTGGTGGGTGGCAAAGAGTAAATTAAATGTCTGTAATATGAAACTGTCTCAATTTGTTTTAAATCCAAGGTAACAGGGATGGGAGACAGACTGCTGTTCCTAATTGTTGAATAAAATTCACAGAGGCCTTTACAATTCAGTTTTCAGAAGTTCAGAATTTCATTTCGTCCTCTCTGCAGCTTTTCCCCCATTCTCTCTATTTCCTCTCTGTTTTCTTTCTCTCCATCCCTTTCCTTCCTCTATCTGTCTCTTTTTTTTATTCCCTCTCTCTCCCTCTTTTTCCCAGGAAATAATATTTTTTTGGACAATCTCTCAGTAAAATCTGAGAAGGGGGAATCCTGGGGCTCTTGTGCTATTTAATTTAAACATTTTCTGGTATTTTAATATATTTCTCTCTCTTTTACCCAAGAACTAATATATAGATTTTACTGAGAGATTGTGTAACTGAGAAAGGGGAATCCTGGGCTCTTGTGCTATTTAATTTCAACATTTTCTTGTATTTAAATTAATTATATTCTATCTCTTCCCAAGGAATTCATATTTAGTTAAACAATCTCTCAGTGAAATCTTAGAAGGGGGAATCCTGGGCTCTTGTGCTATTTAATTTAAACATTTTCTTGTACCTTAATTCATTATTTTCTCTTCTCCCCAGGAATTTGAATTTTGAAGACTGCAATGGGACTGAGAATCCTTGGACAAGGGGCTTTTCTCCAGAGGAGGATGGATGGACTGAGGCCTGTTCTATAGGCCGCATGTGAGTTGTCGTCTCTTTATTACCCTGATCCAGGTTTAATTTTAATCTCGCTTCCTCGGATGAACCAGTCCTGGTTCGATTGTGGGGTGTGGGGGGGTGGAGTTTGAAACCCTGTGGTTAAAATATCCTGGCATTGCAGTTAGTCGCAAACAGGTTAACCCTTTGCTGGGTGGCAAAGAGTAAATTAAATATCTGTAATATGAAACTGTCTAAAAGTTTGATGCAAATCCAAAATAACAGGGGTGGGAGAGAGTGATTTACCCGAATGTTAAATAAGATTCACAGAGGACATTACAATTCAATTTTCTGAAGTTCAGCCTTTACATTTATCTTCCCCTCTGCAGCTTTCTTCCCCATTCTATTTCTCTCTGTCTCTCTCTCCAGTATTTTTCCCCTATCTTCAGCTTTCTCTCCCTTCCTGTTTCTTTCCATTCATCTCTCCCTCTCGAGCATTCTTCCATATCTGTCCATCACTCACCAGAATGTCTCTCTCTCCCTCTCGAGCATTCTTCCATATCAGTCCATCACTCACCAGAATGTCTCTCTCTCCCTCTCGAGCATTCTTCCATATCTGTCTATCACTCTCCAGAATGTCTCTCTCTCGAGCGTTCTTCCATATCTGTCCATCACTCTCCAGAATGTCTCTCTCTCGAGCATTCTTCCATATCTGTCTATCACTCTCCAGAATGTCGCTCTCTCTCTCTGGCTCCATCTTCCTTTGTGTCTCTTTAAACCTTTAATCAACAAAAACTGTGTTATTGTAAACAGGGAGACAGGAATATGGCATCGCTCATTTCAATGCAGAGTACATGAGAGAGAGGGAAAGAAACAGCTGTGGACAGAGACAACGAGTGAGAAAGAGAGGGGACAGGGACAAGGATCTAGACAGGAACATCCATCTTTACACTGAGTGAGAGAGACAGGAGCAGAGGGAGAAAAGAGAGGGAGATAGTGAAAGGGAGATGGAGGGAGTTGTAGAAACCAATCCCGGGAGGGCGATTTTAAAAAGTGTCCCGAAGGAATCAGCAGCCCCTTCCCAAACTGAAAGAGGGAGATGAGCAGCTCCTGGAGTCTGAGAGGGAGACAGGGATGGACTGGGGGGTTGTGGATATTTGAATTCAGTTTTAGGAGATTCTGTTTGTAGACTTCTCTCTCTCTGTTCATGCCTGTTCTGATGTTTCTGAGAGATTGTGTAACTGAGAAGGGGGAATCCTGCGTTTCGGTGAGATTTAATTTCAATGGTTTCTTGTATTTAATTAATTTTCTCTCTCTTTTCCCCAAGAATTCATATCTAGTTAGACAATCTCTCAGTAAAATCTGAGAAGGGGAATCCTGGGCTCTTGTGCTATTTAATTTAAATATTTTCTTGTATTTTAATTAACTATTTTCTCTCTTCTCCCCAGGAATTTGAATTTTGAAGACTGCAACGGGACTCGGAATCCTTGGACAAGGGGCTTTTCTCCAGAGGAGGATGGATGGACTGAAGCCTGTTCTATAGGCCGCATGTGAGTTGTTGTCTCTTTATTATCCTGATCCAGGTTTAATTTTAATCTTGCTTCCTCGGATTCGATTGTGGGGAGGGGGGGGCTGGAGTTTGAAACCCTGGGGTTAAAATATCCCGGCTTTGTAATTAGTCACGAACACGTTAACCCTTTGGTGGGTGGCAAAGACTAAATTATGTATGAAACTGTCTATAAGTTTGCTTTAAATCTAAAATAACAGGGGTCGGAGACAGAGCAATGAACCTAATTGTTGAATAAAATTCACAGAGGCCTTTACAATTCAGTTTACAGATGTTCAGATTTTCATTTCATCCTCTCCACAGCTTTCCCCCCATTCTGTCTATTTCTCTCTGCTTTTCTCTCCATTTCCTTCCTCTATCTGCCTCTCTTTATTCTCTCTCTCTCCCTCTTTTTCCCAGGAATTAATATTTAGTTGGACAATCTCTCAGTAAAACCTGGAAAGGGGCAATCCTGGGATTTTGTGCTGTGTAATTTTCATTCTGGGTGTCCCGGGGGGTTTGATTTCACTGTCTCAGCCCCTCTCTGCCTCACTCTCTCTCTCTCTCTGTATAAACTTTTCCCAAATTACAAAACACTCAACACAGCTGACTGCACCTTGTGGGATCTTGCTGGGGATTTTGTTTTAAAAAGGGGTGTTTTCTCAGAGGCAGTTTAAACCTTTCAGGGGACTGCGGGGAAGTCTCCAGACTTGGGACAACACACACACAGGGTTGGGGGCTGGGGGTGGCGGGCGGGGAGGTGGGCAGTCAGGTATACTGGTATTCTGGGAGACTGATATTCCCAACAAGGGCCAGAGGTCTCAGTGCTGAAACATATTAAACTGTTCAAACAGAGGCAGGCAGAAAGCCATGAGGCTTCAGAGCTCCCTGTAGATGCAAAGGTAACTCTGTCAAAAAGTAGCCACATGTGAAGTGGAAACACCTTCCCTCAGCTTGTTACACACTGACCTTTCCACAACCCCAACATGTTTACAAACACTCGCTGCAGTTTCTGCAAACTTTGTATCAAACTGCCCCCCACTCTGCTCAATACTGACCCCCTCTCAACCTGGCACTGAACTAGTGTCTGAATTGAGACAGAGACACACAGACAGAGGTTTTAAAATTGAAAGTTTTAAAGTTTGATTATTAGTGTCACAAGTAAGGCTTACATTAACACTGCAATGAAGTTACTGAGAGAGACAGAGACACACAGAGACAGAGACATAGATAAAGAGACAGAAAGAGACAGAGAGGATATTTAAAGTTTTAAAGTTTGTTTATTCGTGTCACAAGTAAGGCTTACATTAACGCTGCAGTTACTGAGAGAGACAGAAAGAGAGAGTTTTTAAAGTTGAAAGATTTAAAGTTTATTTCTTAGTGTCACAAGGCTTACATTAACACTGCAATGAAGTTAGTGAGAAAGACAGAGATAGAGGGAGCATCCAGAGTGGGTTCAGTAACACATTTATTGATCAGATATCTCTCTCTGTGACTCTTTAGCGATGAGATATTCAGCCAGGATGGTTTCACTGACCCTCTTCAGCAGGCAGATATTCCCAAATCCAGCCCAGGTCTCAGACACACACATCACTCACACATTCCCTCTGCTCTGTCCAAGGGAATATTTTAATCCAGGAATTTCTATTTTATATTTACAGGGTGAGGGGGGGGGAGAAACTCAACTCAAAAATCCTGCAGTCTCTCCAAGCTGCTTTTAAATTTCAATTCAAACCCTGGGCCACATGGGAAGCTGCAGAGATTGGGAAACTTACCAAACCCAGTTTGTGTGTGTGAGTGTCTGCAGCTTTTGTGTCTTTGAACTTGCGAGGGTGCCAGGGGGAGAATGTCACTGTCTTCACCTCTCTCTCTGCCTCTCTGTATAAAAAAAATCACCAAATTAAACCACACTCAATAATGCGACCATACACAATTAATTATCAAATATCTGTCTCTCTCGCTTTGTCTCTGTCTCTCCCCGTCTCTCTCTCTCCCCGTCTCTCTCTCTCCCTGTCTCTTCTCGAGCAGAAACAGATGGAGACAGAGAGGCAGGGAGAGAGAGGAAGAGGGAGGGATGGAAACAGCTGGAGTTGTGGATTAGATGCAGGGGGAGACACACAGGCTGTTAGAGGGAGGGGGGGTTTCAGTGAGGGACAGGGTCTCCAGTTTAATTCTGAGGGTCCTGAGAGGGGGATTTCACTGTCTCAGCCCCTCTCTGGCTCCCTCACTCTGTATAAACAATTCCCAAATTTTAAAAATGCTCAACACAGCTGACTGCACTTTGTGGGATCTTGCTGTGCACCACAGGGATTTTAGTTTTAAAAAGGGTTACTTTTAAGAGGGAGTTCCGGCCTTTCTGGAGATTTGGGATGATGCAGACACACACACACAGACACACACAGGGTAGTGAGTGGGGAAGGGGGCTCACAGCAGGCAAGAGAGTGGGGGAGGGGTGGGGGGAGGACTGTGTCCCATCTGATTCAGGTTCACATTGCTGCTGCTACTGTGGGATCTTGCTGTGCACACACTGGGCCTGTGGCCTTTGCCTGCACAGCAACAGCGCCCACACTTTTTATTTTCAAACAAAATCTGGCTCAGGGACCGCAAAGTGGGTTCAAGGAAAAAGCTTGAAAAGGGGTCGGGTAAATTCAAGCACTTTAATCACCGAGGCATCGTAGGCTCTTGAGCAAGTGCTGGGGAATGGGAGGAGGATAGATTGGGATTTGATGGCCAGCATGGAGCTGGTGGGCCGAAGGGCCTGTTTCTGTGCTGTGTGACTCCAGATTCTTTTCTCTCTCTCTTTTCCCAGGAATTTCTATTTGGATGGGGGGGGGGGGTATAGAATTTCTCTGTCTCTCCAGTGTTCTTACCAATCCCAGCACCCCTCCCCTCCCCTCTCTCTCTCCCCAGACATTCCTGTCTATATTTCATCTTTCAATAAAATGTTTAAGAAAACACCAATGTGAATTGTTGTCAATTTAATTTGGGAAGAGAGAGCGAGAGAGAGAGAGAGGAGTGGATCCCATTTCCCACACACTCTCCTGCAGTCCTCACCCACAACATTTATTTAATCTGGCCCTCACCAGGTTGTGTGTGTGGGATCTTGCTGTGCACACAGGTGGGTCTGGCTCCCTATTCCTCGCACTGTGACCGTGAGCAGAACTTTAAACAGGAAAGATTGAGGGGAAGGAGAAGGGTTGGGGAGGCGGAGGAGGCAGAGAGAGAGATAGAGAAATGGAGGGAGAGCTAAACAGAGAGGGGGTGGGGGAGGTGTGAGAGGGTCTCAGGAGGGGCAGGGGGAAAGAGACACAGAGTCTGGGGGTGTCCTCCTCCGCTGTGGGACTGGCAGTGGGATCTTGCTGTGCAGAATTACCTTCATTGTCATTTGAATCATTCATTCATTGACTAAGGGAGGGTGGGTGTGTGATTGTGGGATTATAAATATTGTTACCACTCTGAGGTGATGTTTCCCTCTGCGCTATTTTGTAACCCCCTAAAGGGATACACCTCGCCTCGTAATCTTAAATAAGTATGTGTGAGAGACAGGAGGAAGCGACTGGTTTTAGACATTCAATCCCTACAGTGCAGAAGGAGGTCATTCGGCCCATCTAGTCTGTACCGACCACAATCCCACCCAGGCCCTATTCCCATGACCCCACACTTTTAACCTGCTAATCCCCCTGACACTGGGGTCAATTTAACACGGCCAATCCACCGAACCCGCACAGCTTTGGACTGTGGGAGAAATTGGTAAATTAAAGCAAGATCTGACACTCTCTCCATCAGGAACAACCAAACAGGTCTTTAATTTAGACTGGGTGACAACCTTATTAAAACAATGAACAAACTGAATAAACTCCCCAGTAGAATGCTGTTCCAAGGACAAGACTCACTCAGGAATAATGAAATAAATCATTACAGAATAGAGTCACCCTCGAATAACCAGGCGTCTGTTGGAAGTGTGAACTTGCTTCTGCTGCTTGGGTCTGGAATACTTTCTGAGTTGGTTTCTGCTTCTATTTAGATGGTGATGTGATGAAGCTGTATATATTACTGCAGGATTCAGTATCAGACTCTCCCCCCTTCAATCTAAAGAGGCAGCAAGGTCGCTCCCTCCCCGTTATTTCCCCCTGTCCCGGGTTTAAATACCCAGAATTTCCTCACAGTATTCCTGCAATTTGAGTGGCTTGAGGCTGTCACCAACGCCCCAATTTGAATGCAATTGGTTGTGTGCGTTTGAGAGCTTGTTTTAAAATCATTGGTCCAGTTCAAAGCCTGTTTTGCTCTGCTGGGACTCTGGCTGCTGCTTTGGACACAAATGTTGTAAAGTTGTGTTCTGCAGCCTGCTTTCTGCAGTTTAAAATCCCCAGCACAGAGACACAGGCTTTCTAAAGACACAACGCTGGATGGTTCGTTTTGGTTTTCTCAGCATTTCTTTTCAATATTTACATTTGTCAAACACCACATTTTTAACCTGATATACGCAACTTCATAACAATATTAGACAGGGAGAGAGAGATCGGGAGAGACAGAGAGAAAGTCACACAAAGAGAGAGAGAGAGACAGGGAGACAGAGAGAGAGAGAAAGTCACATGGAGGAATGAGGATGGGGCCTGGATGGGAATGTGGTTGGTGTAGACCTGATGGGCCGAATGGCCTCCTTCTGTACTGTAGGATTCTGTGATTCTGTAATGGGGGCTGCGTGCGGTGTGAGGGGAGGGTGGAAGGGGACAGGGGGTGGGGGCAGCACTGGTTCCCTTTTCCCCCCTCCCTCCTCCCAGGCCCTGTCCGGGAGGTTTCGGGGCTGGAGGGGATTGTTCTGGTGAACTGCCTGGGGCCTGGGGAACCTGTTCTTTGTCCAGGATGTATAATGCAGCCTCTGTGACCAGGCCTCAATCCCAGGCCTAACCTCAGGAAGGCTTTTGCATTTTGCTCCTTTTCCAAACAGTGCCTGTGTTTAAATCGATGGGACTCGACGGTCGAATAAAACCTGCAGCAGCCACTTTAATACAAAGAACAGCACAGCACAGGAACAGGTCCTTTGGCCCTCCAAGCCTGCGCCGATCATGTTTACCTATCGAGACCAATGGCCTGTATCCCTCTCTACCCCGTTTGTTCATGTGTCTATCCAGATAAGTCTTAAATGTCACTAATGTATCTGCCCCAACCACCTCACTTGGCAGCGCATTCCAGGCCCCCACCACCCTCTGTGTAAAAACCTTCCCCGCACATCTCCACTCAACCTTTCCCCCCTTATCTTGAACTTGTTCCCCCTTGTAATTATCATTTCTGTCCTGGCAAAAAGCTCCCAACTGTTTATCCTCGCCACACCCCTCATAATTTTATAAACTTCCAGCTGGTCGTCCCTCAGCCTCCGTCTTTCCAGGGAGAACAATCCCAGTTTATTCAATCAATCCTCACAGCCAATACCCTCCATACCAGGCAACATCCTGGTCAACCCTTTCATTGGATTTGGGATGTGATTGTGGGTTTTCCTGCTATATCTCTTTCTCTTCAATCTTTCTCCCGTGATTGTGAGTTATCAGGGAGGGAGAGAGAGAGAAAGGGATGGTAACAGAGAGAGAGAGAGAGAGAGGGCAAAGGCAGAGGGGCAGGGAGAGGAGAGAGATTGGAGGGGAGTGGGTTAGAGGGGGGGGTGGGGGGGAGCCTCCGCTGTGCACTCACAGCCCAGCCAGCTCCCCAGTCTCTGGTTAGGTGCATTAATCCACTCTGGTGCATTAACAGGCGCCAGAGTGTGGCGACTAGGAGAATTTCACAGTAACTTCATTGCAGTGTTAATGTAAGCCTTACTTGTGACTAAGAAATAAACTTTACTTTATACTTTACTCTGAGATAAAGACCCTCACTCACAGCCTCCCAGAAGGTGGGATTTAGAAACAGCGACTGTGTAACTGAGGCTGAATCTGTGCTGTTGTGTTTGAAAATATATTTTCCTCATATTTGATGTGTTGTAAAGATATTGGAATCTGGCTGCTGCCACATTGCAGTGAGAGAGAGATCTGGCTTTGCAGGAGGAGCTTCCCTCCCCATTTCCCCATGGAAATCACTGAGAAATAGCAAACGTGGCCCACAACACGTCATTATTTGAAACGGTCAGACAGAAACTTATCAGAGAGAGCATTTTAATCCCCATTCATCCCCAGACGGAGAAACAGAGCAGAGATCAGGACAGATTATCCAGAGTAGGAGAGACCGGGGCAGAGATGGGGTTTGGATATATATAGATCTGGGGGGAAAGCAAAAGAGACACAGAGGGGGCTGGACAGGTTCAGAGATAGAGGGAGAGAGAAACAGCGAGAGAAAGAGGGAATCAGAGAGAGGTGGGACTCTGCTCGAAGTGGAAGGTTCCCTGTTCAGATCGAATGTACTAACAGCACCAATGCTGGAGTGACTTATTATTTTCATTTGGGGTGGGGGAGAGATGGAGGGGAGAGAGAGGGAGACGTGTGGTTCCCTCATTTCCCACTCACTTCACCCCAATCCTCACTTCAAAATCACTTTGTATCTGGCCCTGTTCAAGCTGTGTGTGGGATCTTGCTGTGCACTCATGCTCTGTCCCCCTGCCCCATATTCCTCACACTATGACAGAGCCCCATGCTTTAAACATGAAAAGATGGAGGGGAAGGCGGGTGGGGTAGAGAGAGAGGAACAGAGAATGGGTGGGGAGTGTGGGGGGGCTCAGTGGAGGGGGGTAGGGGGATAGAGACAGAGGCTCTGGGGGTGGGGGGGGGGGGTGTCCTCCTGCAGTGTGGGACTCCCTGTGGGATCCTGATTGCAGCATTCCCAGTCTCTCTCCCTCTCACTGTGAAGCACTCGGGAGGGAGAGGGAGCTGAAATTCAAATTCCTGAGCCTGGGGGAAAGGCTTGTTCTCAATCCCAGAGTCCTGCTTGTGTTTTTAGACAGGGCGCTGGGATCTGTGGGTGTGGCTTTCTAAAGACACAACGCTGGATGGTTCGTTTTGGTTTTCTCAGCATTTCTTTTCAATATTTACATTTCTCAAACACCACATCTTTAACCTTATATATGCAGCTTCATAACCATATTACAGAGAGACAGAGAGAAAGAGACAGAGAGGGGGGGAGAGAGAGAAAGGGAGAGAGAGACAGAGAGGGGAGAGTGAGGGAGAGCAGGAAAGGGCAGCAAGAGGTGAGGTTTGTGGGGGGTGCAGTGAGGGGGTGGGGGAAGAGACACAGGATCTGGGGGTCTCTCGTGTGGAGGGAGAGAGAGGGAGACGTGTGGTTCCCTCATTTCCCACTCACTTTACCCCAATCCTCATTTAAAAATCACTTTGTATCTGGCCCTGCTCAGACTGTGTGTGTGGGATCTTGCTGTGCCCTCATGCTCTGTCCCCCCTCCTCCCCTCCTCATATTTCCCGCACCGTGACGGCGCCCCACATTTTAAACATGAAAAGATGGAGGGGAAGGAGGGTGGGGTAGAGAGAGGAACAGAGAAGGGGTGGGGAGTGTGGGGGGGCTCAGTGGAGGGGGGTAGGGGGACAGAGACAGAGGCTCTGGGGGTGGGGGGGTGTCCTCCTGCAGTGTGGGACTCCCTGTGGGATCCTGATTGCAGCATTCCCAGTCTCTGAGAGAGAAAGAGAAAGACAGGGAGGGAGGGAGAAAGAGAGAGAGAGGGAAAGACAGAGAGAGAGAGAGAGAGAGAGAAAGAGGGGGAAAGACAGTGAGAGAGAGAGAGACAGGCAGGGATAAAGAGAGAGAGAAACAGTGTGAGGGAGAGAGAGAGAAAGATGGAGGGAGTGGGAGAGAGAGAAAGATGGACGGAGAGAGAGAGAGAAAGGCAGACAGGGAGTGAGAGAGAAAGATGGAGGGAGTGGGAGAGAGAGAGGGGGAAAACTGGAAAAGAAAGCAAGAGGTGAGGTTTGTGGGGGTGCAGTGGGTGAGGTGCAGTGAGGGGGTGGGGGAAGAGACACAGGATCACAGTGACCCGAGCCGGGAATTGAACCCGGGTCCCTGGAGCTGTGAGGCAGCAGCGCCAACCACTGTGCCCCCGTGTGGCCCTACACGTTATGATTCAATTCTGAGGGTCCCGGGGCGAGGGGGGGGGGTGGATTTCACTGCCTCAGCCCCTCTCTGCCTCACTCTCCCTCTGTATAAACATTTCCCAAATTAAAACACACAACACAGCGAACTGCACCTTCTGGGATCTTCCAGAGCACCACAGAGATTGTGTTTTAAAAAGGGTTTGGCTTCGTTTTAAGAGGGAGTTCAACCCTTTCTGAAAATTTGGGATGAGACACACACAAACACACAGACAGATACACACACAGACACACACACACACAGGGTAGTGAGTGGGGAAGGGGGCTCACAGCAGGCGAGAGTGTTGGGGGTGTGTTGGGGAGGACTGTGTCCCATCTGATTCAGGTTCACATTGTTGCTGCTGCTGTTGTGGGATCTTGCTGTGCACACACTGGGCCTGTGGCCTTTGCTCGCACTGCAACAGCGACCACACTTTATTAAACAAAATCTCGCTCACGGACCGCAAAGTGGGTTCAAAGGAAAGAAAGTGGAAACGGGGGTCGGGTAAATTAAAGCACTTAAATCACCGAGGCATCGTAGGCTGTGCAGCAAGTGCTGGGGAATGGGGGGAGTATAGATTGGGATTTGACGGCCAGCATAGACCTGGTGGGCCGAAGGGCCTGTTTCTGTGCTGTGTGACTCCAGATTCTCCTCTCTCTTTTCCCAGGAATTTCTATTTGGATGGAGGGTTCATAATTTCCCTGTCTCTGTCTCTCCAGCGTTCTTCCCAATCTCTGCACCCCTCCCCTCTCTCTCTCCCCAGACATTCCTGTCTATATTTCACCTTTCAATCAAATGTGAAGGAAAACACCAATGTTAATTTTTTTGATTTAATTTCAGGGAGGGAAAGACAGAGAGAGAGAAAGAGAGAGACAGGGAGGGAGGGAAAGACAGACAGAGACAGAGAAAGACAGGGAGGGGGGGAAGGAGAGAAAGACAGAGAGAGAGAGAGAGAAAGGCAGCCGAATAAAACCAGCAGCAGCCGCTTTAATCCATCGGATTGGGGATGTGATTGTGGGTTTTCCTGCTGTATCTCTCTCTCCCATCTTTCTCCTTTGATTGTGAGTTATCAGGGAGGGAGAGAGAAAGGGAGGGTAACAGAGGGAGATCAAAGGCAGAGGGGCAGGGAGAGGAGACACACTGGAGGGGGGCTGGGTTAGGGGGGGGGGGTCCTCTGCTCTGCACTCACAGCCCAGCTCCCCAGTCTCTGGGGGAAAAGACCCTCACTCACACCCTCCCAGAAGGTGGGATTTGTAACCAGCGGCTGTGTGACTGAGGCTGAATCTGTGCTGTTGTGTTTGAAAAGATTTTTTCCCAATATAAAGATATTGGAATCTGGCTGCTGCCACATTGCAGTGAGAGAGAGATCTGGCTTTGCAGGAGGAGCTTCCCTCCCCATTTCCCCATGGAAATCACTGAGAAATAGCAAACGTGGCCCACAACACGTCATTATTTGAAACGGTCAGACAGAAACTTATCAGAGAGAGCATTTTAATCCCCATTCATCCCCAGACGGGGAAACAGAGCAGAGATCAGGACAGATTATCCAGAGTAGGAGAGACCGGGGCAGAGATGGGGTTTGGATATATATAGATCTGGGGGGAAAGCAAAAGAGACACAGAGGGGGCTGGACAGGTTCAGAGATAGAGGCAGAGAAACAGGCAGAGAGAAAGAAACAGCGAGAGACAGAGGGAATGGGAGAGAGAGGTGTGACTGTGCTCGAAGTGGAAGGTTCCCTGTTCATATTGAATGTACAAACAGCCCCAATCCTGGAGTGACTTGTCATTATTTTTATTTGGGGTGGGGGAAGAGATGGAGGGGGGGAGCGAGGGAGAGAGAGGGAGAAGTGTGGTTCCCTCATTGCCCACTCACTTTAGCCCAATCCTCACTTAAAAATCACTTTGTATCTAGCCCTGCTCAGACTGTGTGTGGGATCTTGCTGTGCCCTCCTCCCCGCCCCATATTCCCTGCACTGTGACAGCGCCCCACACTTTAAACATGAAAAGATGGAGAGGAAGGAGGGTGGGGTAGAGAGAGAGGAACAGAGAATGGGTGGGGAGTGTGGGGGGGCTCAGTGGAGGGGGGGTAGGGGGATAGAGACAGAGGCTCTGGGGGTGGGGGGGGTGTCCTCCTGCAGTGTGGGACTCCCTGTGGGATCCTGATTGCAGCATTCCCAGTCTCTCTCTCTCTCTCACTGTGAAGCACTCGGGAGGGAGAGGGAGCTGAAATTCAAATTCCTGAGCCTGGGGGAAAGGCTTGTTCTCAATCCCAGAGTCCTGCTTGTGTTTTTAGACAGGGCGCTGGGATTTGTGGGTGTGGATGGAGAAGATTGTTCTGTTTAACTGGGGGGTGGGAGAGAGGGGGGTTTGTTCTTTCTACCGGAGGAATAATGCAGCCTCTGTGACTAGGCCTCACTTCACGGCCTAAATCTCAGCAGCACTTTTGCATTCGCTTAATTCCCCAACAGGGTTTAAGTGGCTGAATTCAATGGTTCAATAAAATGTGAAGCAGCCGCTTCAGGGTGGGATTGTGGATTTTCCAGCTCCCGCCCCCTTCTCATTTCCCTTTTGATTGTGAGTTTTATTTTAAACGGTCAGACAGAAACTTAGAGAGAGCATTTCAATCCAGATTCGCCTCGAGATAGAGAAACAGAGCAGAGATCAGGACAGGTTATCCAGAGACAGGAGCAGAGACGGGGTATTGGACAGATAGAGATCTGGGGGGAAGTGTGTAAGAGACGGAGAGGGAGAAACAGAGTGAGGGGAGAGAGGTGACTGATAGAAGTGGGAACTTCATTGGGGCCTCCTGTGTTTTTTCACTGGCCTGTCTCTGGAGTAAAGCCCCCAGAATGCTTTGATGTGTTTAATAAATTCAATATCGGGACAGTCAGGAGGCAGTTGGAAGTTCATTGCATTTGAAACGTGTTCCCATTTTGTCAGGGTTTAATAATGAGGAGGTGAAAATGAATGTTTCCCCCACCTCCCCCAGTGAGATTGTGAATTTCAGCAAGTCCTGGGATCTTGCTGTGCCTTTTATTGTTTATAATCAGCTTTTGTTTTGTGTTTAATCAAATTTCACTTTATTTTCTCTTTCTCTCTTCCAAGGAGAATTCCTTTGGAAACTTTGGCGATGCAGAGAGCGAATAGTTTTGCCGTGAGGAATCCTCGGACAAGAGCTATAACCAGAGAGAAAAATATTAATAAAAGTCCCCGTGTCTTGGTCGTTCATTTTTATTCACAGATAGACTGGTGGGGCTTTTACACGGAGGGTTAGTGGTCTGTGTGTCAGGGGGAGGGGGTATTCCCAGTGATCCCTGCTCCAATGTAATCCCAGATTTCAATCCCTCTCCCTGAAGCTCTGTCTGTGCAACTCCCCCATCCTCAGAACTGTTTCTCCACATCTTTCCAATCCCTGTCTCTCCCCATCCTTTATACCTCAGCCTCTCAAAATGGCAGCATCTTTCTCCCTTTTCTCTCATTCTCTCTATCTTTCACTCTCTCTCTGAAACTTTGTCACTGTCTTGCCAAAGCCCCACTTTCTATTTATCTCGACATCTCACTTTGTATCTCAGCCTCTCTGCACATCTCTCTCTCCCTCTCTGTGGATCATTTTATCTCAATCACAGCAGCCTCCTCTCCATCTCTCTCTCGCTCTATCTATCTCTGCTCCCTCTCTGACTCATTCTGTCTGAAGTACAGCAGCATTCTCTCTATCTCCATCTTTTCACAGTAACTTCATTGCAGTGTTAATGTAAGCCTACTTGTGACGAATAAAATTTGAACTTTAACTCTGCTTCTCTGTCTTATCTCTCTAGCTATCTGCTTGACTCTCTCTATCTCTCTCTGCTTCCCCCTCTCTCTATCTCTGCCTCCCCCTGACTCAGTCTGTTTGAATTAAAGTAGCATCCTCTGTCTCTATATCTCTATCTGTTCTCTGCTTCCCTCTCTCTGTGAATCATTGTCTGAATCACAGCAGATTCCTCACTAACTCCATCTCTATATCTCTGTCTCTTATCTCTGCTCCCTCCCTTCTCTGTGAATCAATGTCTGAATTACAGTCGCATCCTATCTCCATCTCTATATCTCTCTGCCTCTTATCTCTCTCAGCGTCTTGGTGTTGTAAGACTTCTTACTTTGTTTACCCCAGTCCAACGCCGGCATCTCCACATCATGAGTGAGTTATTGTACAGGCTCCTGATCTCTCTGTTTCACCGTGCCTCACGGCACTGTAATACACCGCAGCGTCTGACAACTCAACCGTGTTAACAGTGAGAGCAGTGGAGCCTTTCACACCGTCCACAGATACTGTAAACCTTCCCTCAACTTTTACATCTCTGAATGTGGATACGAGATACTCGGGAGGTTGATCGGTGAATTGCCGGTACCAGAACACAAAGTCATTTGCAGTGACAGTAACATTGTGGTGAAGGGAGACGGTCTGTCCCAGTTTTACCCGATTCACCGACATCTGAAATGTTTCCGAGTGACAAGGAACATCTGTCAAAATAAGAATACAATTAACATGAAGATACATACGGGGATAAATAAAGTGCTTGCGTACATAGACGGAATTAACTAATCTATGCGTCTATCTATCCAAAGAACAAATCTACTTATTATAGATCTTTCTATCTTCCTTTTTTTCCATGTTTAGCCATCTTTCTGTTGCATTTCTATCCGCTGAGGTGTCTGAGAAGCAGTTATTTTTCCTGTTTGTTTCTTTACTCAGTGTGTGTGGAACAACGAAACAAGAGAGTTTACTTAATATGTTTCCACACACTGCATCTGTACTGACAGTTATCGGATATTGCAACTCTATCCAGATGGAAGGTTAAAAATGGAAAATTGATACTTCTAATATCAGCGGCATTGCTAAAGGCACCAGTTTTGGGTAAATTTAAACGTGCAGCGGAGGCAGGGCAGTGAGCAGGATAGTGTTCACCCGGATCCGCTCTGTGTCTCACTGTGTCTGCTTCACGCACAGATACATTCCGGAGTCCTGGACCGAGGTGTCATCAATACAGATGGTTTTTGAACTCTTTACTCGGTCAAAGGACAGTGTGTAACGTCCTTCGGTCGCACTTCCATCGTAAATGGAGGCGATCAGTGTCGGAGCCCATGTCAGTGTTTGTCTGAACCAGAGAACGGTAACGTCTGTAGCAACGGAGAGCCGACAATTCAGTTCAAACCGTTCCCTTTCCCGAGACACCATCTGCTCAGGGTGGGAGCTCTGAAACTCACACTGAACGGCTGTGAACAGAAGAAAATCACTCACAAACCGCATGATGTGAAGAGAGTGTTGAAATAATGAATAATAGAAACATAAACCCACACAATATCAACAGCATCAGAGTCCCAACTGGAAAGCGGTTTTTGCGGGTGTTCTTCTCCATGTTGATGAAGATGCACAGGAGGATCAGTCCGGGTCTCATTTCTAGACTGGGACTTGCTGCCGAGGCCTAGACTCTGAGTGGTGGGGAGGGGAAGGAGAGGCGGGAGCTTTACACTCTGATGAGCCACCGTGTCACCACTATTATGGGATGTCGGTCTCTGACGTCACTTGCGGTGCCACTGAGTGATTGGCTGTTTCTCGAACCAGAGACCACTTGAACCGTCACTGCCCCCGACCCCCTCTGCTTCCTGTGTGTAACAACAGAGTAAATTGTTTCATAACTGCGGTGCTCTGGTGTCTTTCTAAATGAAAAGAGCCGTTCATAATCTTAGAATCGTAGACAGTTGTAGCACTAACAGAGACCATTCGGCCCATTGCTCACGTACTGTCCCTGTTGATGGGTTCCCCACTTATTCTTTATCAGCAGCTTGCATTCGATGTATCTTATATTCTTAAAATTTCCGTTTACTGGTCAAATATTTATCCACTTGTCTCCGCAAGTTACTTATAGATTCTGTCCCCATTACAGTTTGGCACGAACCATCTAGCAGCCGACTGCACAGAACACAAAAGTCTCCTCCCTCCGTTTAATAAAGATCACCAGAAATGCCGCTCTCCAGTCACGCACTGAGAGGCCAGCCGGGTTATCTCTGTTCCTTTTCAATCTTTTCCAACCTGTCTTGATTGGGGACAAGTCTGCCAACCACTTCTGGACAGAATTGCAGCTCCATTGAAAATGTCCCCAATTGCTCAAGTCTCCGCTGAGCATTGTGCTCTCTCTCTCTCATCCCCACTTCATCTTTCCCAGTCTGTCTTACACATTGTGTCTGAGATTAACGCTACACGGATCCAAGTGTTTGAACTGTGTCCTCAACAATGATGTGTATAAGGCTTACACATGTCCCCTTGTGTTCTGAAATCTGCGTCCTTGTTAATAGTGAGGGAGTTAGTGTTGGTAATGCCATTGTTAATAGTGAGGGAGTTAGTGTTGGTAATGCCATTGAATGTCAAGGGGCAATGGTTAAATCCTCTCATTTGAAGATGGTTACTGCATGGGGCGACACGGTGGCGCAGTGGTTCGCACTGCTGCCTCACAGCGCCAGGGACCCGGGTTCAATTCCGGTCTCGGGTCGCAGTCTGTGTGGAGTTTGCACGTTCTCCCCTGTCTGTGTGGGTTTCCTTTGGCTGCTCCGGTTCCCTCTCATAGTATAAAAGTGTGCGGGTTAGGGTGATTGGCCGTGCTAAATTGCCCGTACGTATCAGGCGGTTTAGCACGATAAATATGTGGGGAGATGGAAGTAGGGCCTTTGTGGGCTTGTTGTCGGTGCCGACTCGATGGGCCAAATGGCCTCCATCTGCACTGCAGGATTCGATGAACGCATGTGGCGTGAATGTTGCTTGTCAGGCCAAGCCTGAATATTTTCCAGATTTTGCTGTATTTGGACACAGACCAATTATCTGATTTGAAACAATAGATTTTCAGCATAAAATTAACAACAATGCGGAAGATTTCCTCAACATAAAGCCCACACTCACTGAGTGACTGTTTCCTTCATCGGATAAGTTATGCTCTGACTGTCAATAAATCTGAGCAAAGCCGCTGGCAGATATTGGGGAATTACAAAGCCCCGGGCGACCCCGCTCGCATGCTCCATTTCCTGCTCTCTGACATATCTTGCCTGCAGTCTGCTGTTTGTTTGATCGTTGCAGCAAATGTACACAGGCGTGAGGTTTTTGTACAGTGACTCCCGTCTTTCCTCTCAGTGTGGGCTCTATCGCACAGTAATACAGAGCGGTATCCGCGCTCCCACTGTTTTCAATAATCAACTGGCCCCATTTGCTCGCAGTGGAAAGTTCCAATTCGAATCGCTCCTTTCTCTCTTTGCCATCCGAGAATCCGCTTATTATCCACTTCAGACCCTGACCGGGTTTTTGCCTGTACCAATCCATTCTGTAAAAGCTGGAAATGTCATAACTGCAGTTTATCTGCACCGAATCCCCGCTCTGGACTGTTCTCGCTGTGGGAGTTTGTGAAACTTGGTCCGAGCGACACCGATCTGTAAAAACATTCAGACAATGAGGCACTGGAACAAAATGAATATCAGTAAACAGTCTCTATAGGTTACAGAGTAAATTTCCTGCGCTTACAAATTGGTAGAACCATAATGACAAGGCACAGATACATTTGCACCGTGTGAGACAGTAACAATGTCAATAGGAAAACGGAGCACAGCTCACAGCAGAAGAGCGCGAAGTGAATCAACAACTTCAGTATTCCCCGAATGTAAGATGCACCAGATAACGTTTCAGACACTCGGGTTCTCTGCAATCTGATGGGCTGGAATCAGACTATGCTCTTCCGGTGTAAGGATGTGTTTTTTTGATCCGCTGCTGCTTCTCTTTCCGATCATGTGTGAACAAATCAATTTTCTATAAACCAGGGCCCTACTTTACTACAGTTACTTTAATTGATAAAAGTGTTCACTGCTTAATTGTTCAACAATGAAGTCGTTGATTTCAATTTGAGGTAATTATTCATGTGAATTCTACCCAAGTGCAGTTCAAATGATCGTTTCAAATACAAGAAGCTCCTCCCGCTTCTCAGGCCTGGCTCCGTTATCCTCGGAAACTCTGCCTCGGGATTTCAATTGAAGCACCAACCATTTAGTTGATGGCCTGTACCTGGTTATGTTTTATTCTAGCTCAACATCCTCACCCTGACAAGAGGAATATCCTGATTTTATTTAATATCCAAACATTTATTTAATATTCTGAATTGAACTTATCTGAAATACACAACATTGAATTGCAAACACGACTGACCAACAAAAGAAATCGAGTTAAAAACAAAATACTGCGGAGGCTGCAATCTGAAACAAAAACAGAAAATCTCAGAAGGTCGGAGAGCATCTGTGGGAAGAGAACAGAGCAACATTTTCCAGTCTAGATGATCCTTCCTCAGAACGTACATCCTCCTCTCAGTCCCTGAAACTGTTTTTTTTCCGCGTGAAGTCATTGTCCAATCCAAATTTGAAGAAGGAGTTTCTGTGGAATCCGTGCACAGTTTGTCTTCGTCAACAACATTTATCTGACGAAGGGTCATCTAGTAGACTCGAAACGTTGGCTCTACTTTCTCCCCACAAATGCTGTCAGACCGGCTGAGGTTTTCCAGCAGTTTCTGCGTTTGTGTGTGAAAAGAAATCGAATCATTGGGTAACCCAGATCCCATGGTGTTTATCTGACCACAGGCAGCTTCTAAACAAAATCAAATATTTTTACATGGAAGATATTTAAGAAAGATCGACCAATCACACTTGATCCCTCTTTATTCTGGATGTGAAACATTCTGCCCCCTAAACCTCGTTCATCAACACAAAATCCAAGTAGATCGGCACTGAGTCTCGATTTCCTCATCAGCCTGAGCGGTTTTTTCTCTTTGTCTATTATGATGAAAGATTTGAAAAGATGGTACTGTGCAGTGCGCGCCATTTCCTCCAGTTCAGTTGCAGCATCACTTGTGTCTGTCTTTATGCGCACACAATACTATTAAACATGTTTCATACGGTGATTAACTATCCTAGTCTGCATCTGTAAACCCATTCAATTCTGTTGTACACTGAACGAATTGCGAATATGTGCACGGTGTCAAATTAGGAACATTTAATTCCTCATTATGTCTTAAAAGGCAGCATTTCCGAATTTGCTGAAAGCATTTGAGGCCGAGGTCACGGCAAATATAATGTGGCTTAACATCGAGTTTCTGATAATGTTCAGGAACAAACTTAAATCCTGCAAACATCGCTTACCCTCACTGTGAAAGGTTTATACTTCCAATTGGTTGCAAACCAGTGACTTTTCGCGTATAAGGCGAGCGTGATGGCCAATACACTGCAGAAATGATTATCCACTATAAAACCTCAAGAGACTGTCTTGAAATGTTACAACTGTGCCGTCATTCAGTCACACTTTGGGTGCTTCCTTCGAAGAATTCGGCTGCTGTCACGAGGAATAAATGCTGTAGACAACCTGGTCTCAGTGACCAGGAGAGAAAACAATTCTGCACAGAGGGGCCTGAGAGCTGAACCCAGACAGAGTGGAGGGAGGGAGAAAACTGAGAGTGGAGAAAAGAATTGGTGGAGAGGGTGAGATGGGTTTGGATTTCAGCCCAGGGACGGGGGAGAGTGTGTGATGGGGATTTACAGATTTGGGGCAAACGAGAGGAAAAAATGTTCCAAAAAAAAACTAGAATTATCTGTTCAGAATTTCTATCCTGGACCGACCGTGATTAATTTTGTAAACTCTTTTTCCAGGTATTAACAAGGGAAAGATTTGTAGATGCAAAACTCAAAACAAACATTTTGGTTTGAGTCACTCGATCATTCGTCAATCTGTGAATGTGGAAGGAGAAATGTTTATCTCTTGAAGATTTTAAACATCAGTGCAACTGGAAAAACACCGAGACACACACACACACACTCGAGTGAGAGTGTTCCAGTGAACTGACTGTGGAAAGAGCTTTAACCAGTGACACAGCCTGAGAAAACATCACACCATTCACAGCAGGGAGAAACTGTACACGTGTTATCTGCAAGGACGAGGTTTCAACTGATCATCTAACCTGGAGAGACACAAGGACACTGGCACCATGGAGAAACCTTGGAAATGTGGGGACTGTGGTAAAGGATTCAAGTCTTTATTCCGACTGGAAATCCATCAACGCAGTCACACCGGGGAGAAGCCATTCGTCTGTTCTGTGTGTGGGAAGGGATTTACCAAGACAACATACCTGATGTTACACCAGAGAATTCACACTGAGGAGAGGCCCTTCAGCTGCACTCACTGTGGGAAGAGGTTCAACAGCACATCCAGCCTCGCGACACACCAGCGGATTCACACTGGGGAGAAGCCGTTCACCTGCTCTGTGTGCGGTGAGAGATTCACTCGGTCATCCGGCCTTTGGACACATCAGCGAATTCACACTGAGGAGAAACCGTTCAGCTGCACTTCTCGTGGAAAGAGTTTCGGGCAGTCATCCACCCTGACTGCTCACCAACGCACTCACACCGGGGAGAGACCGTTCACCTGCTCCGTGTGTGGGAAGAAATTCTCCCAGTCATTCGATCTGGTGAGACACCAGCGACTTCACACCGGGGAGAGACCATTCACCTGCTCGGTGTGTGGGAAGGGATTCGCTCTGTTATTCACCCTCCAGTCCCACCACCGCACTCACACTCAGGAGAATCCATTCAGCTGCAGTACCTGTGGAAAGAGTTTCAAGCAGTCATCCAACCTTCTGACTCACCAACGCACTCACTCTGGGGAGAGGCCTTTCACCTGCTCCTTGTGTGGAAAGGCATTCACAAGGTCCGCCAGCCTGCTGAGACACCAGCAAATTCATAATAGACTGCAAGGATTGGATTCTGCTTTTAACCACAGCCAGGATTGATAGTCTGACAATATTGGTTCGATTTTGCTGATATTAACATCCCTATAAGTAGCTGGAGTTTAATATTCTGGAGATGTCTCTGACTTTCGGAGCTGCAGTGTCCCTTTTTAAAAACACCTTGTGATCTTTCCCCTAAATTCAAGAATCCTTAACAAGAACCTGTTCAACATAAAATCATAGAAGTCATAGAAACCCTACAGTGCAGAAGGAGGCCATTCGGCCCATCGAGTCTGCACTGACCACAATCCCACCCAGGCCCTACCTCCACATATTTTACCCACTAATCCCTCTAATCTACGCATCCCAGAACTCTAAGAAGCAATTTTTTTAACCTGGCCAATTAACCTAACCCGCACATCTTTGGACTGTGGGAGGAAACCGGAGCACCCGGAGGAAACCCACGCAGACACGAGGAGAATGTGCAAACTCCACACTGACAGTGACCCGAACCGGGAATCGAACCCAGGACCCTGGAGCTGTGAAGCAGCAGTGCTAACCACCGTGCTACCGTGCCGCCCACTTTGCTTCAATCCTAAATTAATCTTCGATGCAAATCAGTGTGAGAGAGGTTCCACTGATTAACATCTCCAATTAGAAAGTCCTGATTAATCCTTGCTGACAATTCTGGCTGACGTCTTCACAGTGACACGTCCATTATGAAATTAAATATGAAGGAACATAAACAAAATAGTGAAATATTATACAGGCACAGTTAAATCTCACATAAAATCCTTAACAATCAATATTGAAGTTGATGAAACTTGGAGGTCTCTGAGTTCACTCATTTCTGACACAGCAGCAGCAGTTTCACGATCTTGCGATTAAAGTAATACAATATCACCATCTGCTGGCGACGCGCACTTACGGCAGGCGCTGGCATCTGTGAGTCTCGGGGAAGTTCAGTCACTGGATGGTTGGAACTGGCATCCGGTTGATGAAGTGCCAATATTGAATAACATTGTTCATTCCCTGTTGCAAACTTTCATTCCTAACATTGGAATGAAAGTTTGCAACAGGTTCTTGGGTGGCGCGTTCGCCCATTTATCACCAGGCACCGTATAAGAATTTTGTTCCCCATTCCCCATGGGAGATATTGTCTGGAGTTGCAGTTCGGGATTATTGTGTGCATTAGTATTTAAAATAAATATTTATTGAAGATATATAGCACTGGAGATACGTTTCAGGATCTACCGGACAGATTTTCTTGCTGTTTTGCGCAAAGGAAAGAAAACTGTTCTTTTTAACATTGCCGGGATGCTTCTCCCTGACACCGCCGTGTATCCCTGTGCCACGGAGCCCACACTGCTGCAGAGATAGAGCGGATCCCGGACAACAACCCCACACATGGGAGTTCCAGTTAGGTACCACCAGAGGGCGCACTTACGCTGCTAAACAGAACCAATAATTCACTCTCCATGTGAGTCACAGGGACCTTCCCAAGATATCAGAGAAAAAACACAACCTCAACAAGAGGTGAGCAACATTTGAGGAGTGATATTAGTTTATTTTAACCTGCATGTGTGCAATCGCCGATCTTCTTAAATCTATTCCATTTTGTTAGTTTAGTTGTTGCCCTTGGATGCAGTTTCCCTGTCTTTAATATTGAGCAACTCGATCCCCATCTCCCCTGAGAGGTTTCTGAAGTCTATCACCGCGGCCTGGTCACTGGGTTTATTTGATCCGAGAGATATGCTGCTTCCGAGAAAGTGTAGACACAATGAAGAAATTTCACAATGAAGTGACTGTGATCTTTTAAATAGACATTGAGCACAGAATTCCCCCAATGACCAATGAACTTCAGGATGTTTCCGTAATGCTGTTTTGTTACTATGAGCAACCCAGAATTTGCAGCTGCTAATTAACAGAGCAGGGTTTCATCCCCGCAACCCCATCCGGAAAAGTGCACCCGTTCCCTTATCGAGGTGCTGAAATCAGCTCGGCTCGAGGGATTTCCTTTCGATATCAGCCAGCTCACCACTGAGAGATCTCACAGACTCATAGAGACACAATGATTGAAGTGGCAGGATACTGGAAACACTTGGGCTGATCCCAGGTTAATGAGGATTCTTGCGTAACTGACAGTCACATCATGGCTGCATCTGCCCGCGCTTCTGAGCAACCCGCAGCAGACAGGACTTTCAACCTATAGTTAAAGGCAGTTTTTTCTGCAGTCAGACTGCTTTCCATCACTGTGAGTTTCAGCGAGAGCGCAGTAGTACAAGGCAGCGTCA
This sequence comes from Mustelus asterias, assembly GCF_964213995.1. Lineage (NCBI taxonomy): Eukaryota > Metazoa > Chordata > Chondrichthyes > Carcharhiniformes > Triakidae > Mustelus > Mustelus asterias. Next base: position 35,679 of record NW_027590628.1, read on the forward strand.
GTCAGCTGCAGACCCCAGATGATCAAACTGGTGAATTTACTCCATGCCTGAAGTTCTCCAGAGAAGCGGCTTTCAGCAAAATCTGCTACATCTTCACCAAACATCGAGTTCTTCCCCACTGTAACACAGGGTGTTGCCGGTACCAGTGTCAATTGCAGTTGCTCATTCTAGTGTCATAGGTACAGTTTAAAGTCACCGTTTCTCCTTCTGTCTGTTAGGGGGCGGGGCTATCTGTGCGCATGTGCGGGACGGGAATGCTCCCAGAGGTCAGCGCGCGCGGACGCCGCCGCATTGATGCCGTCTCCCCTGGCAACGCAAGATGGTCGCCGCCGCCGTCTCCCTTGGCAACGGAATATGGCCGCTGGCCGTCTCCCTTGGCAACGCAAGATGGCCGCCGGCGGTGGGTGTCATTGCGGCGCACGCGCAGTGAGGTCTGTCTGCAGCCATTGTCCAGATTGCCCCCAGTGGATGGGGTTGGGATTGTGCAGCAGATGGAGCAACAATCCCAGTTTCAATAGGGGGACAGAAGCTGCAATGCTGCCCCCTGGTGGTCACTTCTCCCAGTCTCAGCATTGCAGAGTGTTTAAACAAGAGTGCATTGTCACAGCAGCACCTTGACCTTCAGTTTCAGTTTATTTATTAGTCTCAGAAGTAGGCTTACATTAACACTACAATGAAGTTACTGTGAGAATCCCCTAGTCGCCCACACTCCGGCGCCTGTTCGGGTTACACTGAGGGAGAATTTAGCACGGCCAACGCACCCTAACCAGCACGTCTTTCAGACTGTGGGAGGAAACCGGAGCACCCGGAGGAAACCCACGCAGACACGGGGAGGGGACAGCCCGGGGGAAAGCTCCATTCCAACTGTCCCTGGAGTGTCAGATTAACCTGGGTCACTCACGCCCCCCCCCCGGCTAAGACTCACCTCCCTCAGACAGTGAGACCCTCCTGTATCACTCACCTTACTGTAGTCAGATACCCTCAGACTCAGCACTGGGCCCTGGGCGTGTTCTTTAAATGCTGCGAACTATCGTGGAGGAAAGAATTGGGAGGATTTTGATTTGATTTAATTTATTACTGTCGCATGTATTGGGATACAGTGAAAAGTATTGTTTCTTGTATGCTGTACAGACAAAACATACCGTTCATAGAGTACATCGGGGAGAAGTAAAAGAGAGGGTGCAGAATGTAGTGTTGCAGTCATAGGTAGGGTGTAGAGAAAGATAAATCTAATATGTAGCAGGTCCATTCAAAAGTCTGAGGGCAGCAGGGAAGTTCTTGAGTCGGTTGGTACGTGATCTCAGACTTTGTATCTTTTTCCTGACGGAAGAAGGTGGAAGAGAGAATGTGTGCATGAGGTCCTTAATTATGCTGGCTGCTTTTCTAAGGCCGCGGGAAGTGTAGACAGAGTCAATGAATGGGAGGCTAGTCTGCGTGATGGACGGGGCTACATTCACGACCTTTTGTAATTTCTTGCAGTCTTGGACAGAGCAGAAACCAGACCAAGCCGAGATACAGAAAGGATGCTTTCTATGGTGCATCTGTAGAACTTGGTGAGAGTCGTAGCTGACATGCCAAATTTCCTTAGCCTCCTGAGAAAGTAGACGTGTTGGTGGGCTTTCTCAATTATAGTGTCGGCATGGGGGGACCAGGACAGGTTGTTGGTGATCTGGACACCTAGAAACTTGAAGTTGAGACCCAAATGACAAGTTGTCATAGTGTCACAGATGTTTACAGCATGGAAACAGGCCCTTTGGCCCAACTTGTCATGCTGCCCTTTTTCTTTTAACCCCTAAGCTGGTCCCAATTCCCCACATTTGGCCCATATCCCTCTACATCTATCTTACCCATGTAACTGTCTAAATGCTTTTTAAAAGGTAAAATTGTGTCCATCTCTACTACTACCTCTGGCAGCTTCTTCCAGACGCTCATCACTCTCTGTGTGAAAAGATTGCCCCTCTGGACACTTCTGTATCTCTCCCCTCTCACCTTAAACCCATGCCCTTTAGTTTTAGACTCCCCTACCTTTGGGAAAAGATATTGACTATCTATTGTGTGTCAACCATAGAATAGCCACAGAATGAAGGAGGCCATTCAGCCCATTCAGCTGGTGTCGACTCTCTGCTAGAGCAATCGAGCCAGTCCCACTGCTCCACCTTGTCCCTGGAGCCCTGCAAATCTTTTCCCATCAGCTTCCCATCCCATTTCCTCCGGAAAGACAGCGAGGAGCAGAGAGGAAAGAGGGACTTGGGGAATGGAAGGTTTCATCTGATGTTCTTGTTGGCAGATGCTCTGTGGCGGATAAAGCTGGCAGCCTCCTCCAGAAAGCAGCACAGAGTGAATGGAAGGGGCAGAATGTGAGTGAGATGAGACACGAGAGAGAGAGAGAGGCGTGAAAGCTTTCTGTTTGTCAGCAAAAAGCACAATGGTGGCCCTGTGTCCTTCAGGGAGCGGCCCAGGCCTCGCTCAAAGCCTGCCCTGTCCTCACACTCACTGGGAGACGGCCATTTCTAACATGTTGTCCATGTTGCTGAGCTGACACTGAGACAAACACAACAACAGCAGCCACTATCCGGACAAGTCCTCACGGAGAATGAAATGTCCAAAGCCACTTCAAAGGAAGATTGCGCGGCAGGATTTGTCCTCGAGCTGCGGAGGGAGAGATTTGGATGGATGACCAGAAGCTGGGTCATTGAAGTTGTGTTTTAGCAATGGAGGTCTAGAGAACAGAAAAGGCCCTTCGGCCCATTGCATCTGTGCTGGTCAAAGACAAATCACCCAACTTGGCTCACGGCCTGGTAAGCCTTGGCATTGCAAATGCATAGCTAAGCACTTCTTAAACGTTCTGAGGGTCTCTGCCTCCACCACCCTTTCAGGCAGAGAGTTCCAGACTCCCACCACCCTCTGGGTGAAAAAGGTTTTCCTCACATCCCCTGTAAACCTCCTGCCCCTTACCCTAAATCTATACCCCCTGGTCATTGATCCCACCACCAAGGGGAAAGCTTTCTTCCCGTCTACTCTATCGATGTCCCTCATAATCTTATCCATCTCCATCATGTTCCCCCTCAGCCTCCTCTGCTCCACAGAAAACAACCCCAGGGTGGAATCTTATCACCGTTCAGGCCGGCAGGATTTTCCCATCCCACTGCAGTGAAAGGAGATTTGGCTGGTCACCAGATTCTCCGACCTCGCTGAGCAGGAGTGTGGCGTCAACAGGTGGTAAGATCACACCCTCAGTCTATAAAATCTCTCTTCAGTTCGAGTGGCGGCACGGTAGCACAGTGGTTAGCACTGCTGCCTCACAGCGCCAGGGACCCGGGTTCAATTCCGGCCTCGGATTACTGTCTGTGTGGAGTTTGCACATTCTCCCCGTGTCTGCGTGGGTTTCCTCCGGGTGCATTGTCCATGCAAAATTGCCCTGAGGGTCCCACGATGTATAGGTTAGGGGGATTAGCGGGAAAATACGTGGGGCTACGGGGTAAGCCTGGGTAAGTGTCCGTGCAGATTTGAAGGGTCGAATGGCCTCATTCTGGACTGTAGGGATTCTATGATTCTATGAACTAAAACTCTCCAGGCCAGGCAACATCCTGGTGAATCTCCTCTGCACCTTTTCCAGTGCTATCACATCCCTCCAATCCTGTGCATTCCACAACTGCACAATGTTTCGATGAGGGGCAGCACAGTGGTTAACACTGCTGCCTCACAGCGCCAGGGACCCGGGTTTGATTCCTGGCTTGGGTCACTGTCAGTGTGGAGTTTGTACATTCTCCCCGTGTCTGTGTGGGTTTCCCCCGGGTGCTGCGGTTTCCTCCCACAGTTCGAACGACGCGCTGGTTAGGTGTATCAGCCATGCTAAATTCTCCCCAAGTTGCCCAAACAGGCGCCAGAGCATGGCGACTACGGATTTTCCACAGTAACTTCATTGCAGTGTTAATGTAACCCTACTTGTGACACTAATAAATAAACTTTTAAACCTGATACTCGATTCCCCCATGTTGGCCTTATTCTGTGATCATTAATGCGGATGTTTAGATTATTCAATAGTTCTTTAAGGACAGCAGACACAGGGAAAAAAAAACATGTGACTCTGTACACAACAGATATATTTCAAGGGGATATTGCAGCCAGCTGTATCTGAGTGGCAGTAATCTTCCCTCAGAATTAGACAGATTGTGGGTTCAGCTCAGAGCCTCAAATACTAGGTCCTTCGCATCGATCAGAGACTCCGCGCACAGCATGATGGGAGAGCGGACAAAGGAAAGTGGTGTTGAATTTGTGAGCCTTGTTTTGTGGAAAGCTTTAGTGTTTGGTCAGAATGTTAATTTTTGAGTGGACCTACCATATATTAAGCTGATCTTTCTCTATACCCTCTCGGTAACTGCAACACTGTATTCTGCACCCTCTCCTCCTGACAGTTTTGTTTTAAACTCTTTATCAATGTCCTTCCAGGTTTAGTGTGAAGGTTTGTGTTCCACACTGAGCCCCTCTCAGTCTCCACACGGAGCTTGTGTGTGTTGCTGATGCTCCTGTCATTTTGGATGGATACTGTGTGAAGCTGCATTCTCTCCCAGTGAGTTTCTGATCTACTTCACTCTCTCTGCGGCTGGAGCAATGTCCAGCAGGCAGCAGAGGATGGCAGTGTATCACAGTCAGCACAATATAGACAAACAGCCTTTAGCAAGAGAGGCTTTGACCCTTTTTCAAACCAAATCCCCAATTTGATGTTTCCAGCTGCGCTGTTTACAATGCTGCTGAATATTGTGTGTCTTTGGTAAACTGGGATGTGTAGCATTCAGTCACATTAAGTGGTCAATAAATACGTCCACACTGTGTATATCTTTCTGTGTGTGTGTGTCAGCGTGCATGTGTGTCAATGTATTTAAATCTCAAAGGAAAATAGGAGCAGGTGTAGGCCATTTGGCCCATCGATCCTGCGCCAGCATTCAAACAGATCATGGTGCACGTACGCACACAAAACACGCACACCAACACACACAAAACACGCACACCAACACACACAAAACACGCACACACCAACACACACAAAACACACACACACCAACACACACAAAACACGCACACACACAAAGTACGCACACACAAACACACATAAAACACGCACAAAAAGCACACACACAAATTTACACACACAAACACAATAAACACACACACACAAACACACAGAAAAACACACACACACATCAAACTGACAGTTAGCACTGCTGCCTCACAGTGCCAGGGACTCGGGTTCGGTTCCCGCCTTGGGTCACTGTCTGTGCGGAGTCTGCACGTTCTCCCCGTGTCTGCGTGGGTTTCCTCCGGGTGCTCCGGTTTCCTCCCACAGTCTGAAAGACGTTCTGGTTCGGGTGCATTGGCCGTGCTAAATTGTCCCTCCGCGTCAGGGAGACGAGCTCGGGTAAATGCATGGGGTTACGGGAATAGGGCCTGGGTGGGATTGTGGTCGGTGCAGACTCAATGGGCCAAATGGCCTCCTTCTGCACTGCAGGAGTCTAGGATTCTATGAAAACACACAGAAACAGATATTCTCACCCAGTAACACTCAGACGCACACAGTAATAAACACACACGGAAACATGTCCACACACAAACACGCATGCACACACGCACACAAACACACACACACAGATTCCTATTTTATTTCACACAATCGATTTGCGTCTTGAACATGCTGAATGATTGGGCTTCCACATCCCCCTGGAATAGAAAATTCCAAAGATTCACCACCCTCTGAGTGAAGAAATTTCTCCTCATCTCAGTCTTCAATGGTCTGCCCCTGATTCTGAGATTGTGTCCCCTGGTTCTAGTCTCACCAGCCAGGGGAAACATCCAATCTACATCCACCCTGTCACACCCTGTACGAATTTTAAGTCTGTTTCAATGGGATCGCCTCTCATTCTTCAAGGGTTCAAGGCCGACTTCCGGACTTGATGGCCATGGAAGGTGTGCTCATAACGGGGCCAAACAGCTGGATTATCAAACAGTAAATCCTGCCGGGATCGTGTATCAGTAAACTCTGCCCGAAACCTCTCTCAGTTATTACAATCTGGGCCTTGTATCAGTAATCTCTGCCCTAAACCTCTCTCAGTTATTACAATCTGGGCCTTGTATCAGTAAACTCTGCCCGAAGCCTCTCTCAGTTATTACAATCTGGGCCTTGTATCAGTAAACTCTGCCCGGAACCTCTCTCTGTTATTACAATCTGGGCCTTGTATCAGTAAACTCTGCCCGAAACCTCTCTCAGTTATTACAATCTGGGCTTTGTACCAGTAATCTCTGCCCGAAACCTCTCTCTGTTATGACAATCTGGGCCTTGTATCAGTAAACTCTGCCCGAAGCCTCTCTCAGTTATTACAATCTGGGCCTTGTATCAGTAAACTCTGGCCGAAACCACTCTCAGTTATTACAATCTGGGCCTTGTATCAGTAATCTCTGCCCTAAACCTCTCTCAGTTATTACAATCTGGGCTTTGTATCAGTAATCTCTGCCCGAAACCTCTCTCAGTTATTACAATCTGGGCCTTGTATCAGTAATCTCTGCCCTAAACCTCTCTCAGTTATTACAATCTGGGCCTTGTATCAGTAAACTCTGCCCTAAACCTCTCTCAGTGATTACAATCTGGGCCTTGTATCAGTAAACTCTGGCCGAAACCTCTCTCAGTTATTACAATCTGGGCCTTGTATCAGTAATCTCTGCCCTAAACCTCTCTCAGTTATTACAATCTGGGCTTTGTATCAGTAATCTCTGCCCGAAACCTCTCTCAGTTATTACAATCTGGGCCTTGTATCAGTAATCTCTGCCCTAAACCTCTCTCAGTTATTACAATCTGGGCCTTGTATCAGTAAACTGTGCCCTAAACCTCTCTCAGTTATTACAATCTGGGCCTGGTATCAGTAATCTCTGCCCGAAACTTCTCTCAGTTATTACAATCTGGGCCTTGTATCAGTAATCTCTGCCTAAACCTCTCTCAGTTATTACAATCTGGGCTTTGTATCAGTAATCTCTGCCCTAAACCTCTCTCAGTTATTACAATCTGGGCTTTGTATCAGTAATCTCTGCCATAAATCTCTCTCAATTATTACAATCTGGGCTTTCTTTCAGTAATCTCTGCCCGAAACCTCTCTCAGTTATTACAATCTGGGCCTTGTATCAGTAATCTCTGTCCTAAAACTCTCTCAGTTATTACAATCTGGACCTTGATTCAGTAATCTCTGCCATAAATCTCTCTCAATTATTACAATCTGGGCTTTCTTTCAGTAATCTCTGCCCTAAACCTCTCTCAGTTATTACAATCTGGGCCTTGTATCAGTAATCTCTGTCCTAAAACTCTCTCAGTTATTACAATCTGGGAAATTTGTGAGCCTTGTTTTGTGGAAAGCTTTAGTGTTTGGTCAGAATGTTAATTTTTGAGTGGACCTACCATACATTAAGCTGATCTTTCTCTATACCCTATCGGTAACTGCAACACTGTATTCTGCACCCTCTCCTCTCCTTCTCCCGAATGGACTCTATGAACGGTATGTTTTGTCTGTGTAGCGTGCAAGAAACAATCCTTTTCACCGTGTCCCAATACATGGGATAGGGCGACATGGTGGACAGTGTTTAGCACTGCTGCCTCACAGCACCAGGAACCCGGGTTCAATTCTCGGTTGGGAGTTGAGTTTGCACATTCTCCCTGTGTCTGCGTGGGTTTCCTCCGGGTGCCCCGGTTTCCTTCCACAGTCCAAAGATGTGCAGATTAGGTGGAATCTGAGACGCTACAGAAGCAGGGTAAAGATTTGAAAATGAAGTGTTTCTTACCCACTTTTAAAAGACAATCCACATTCGCACCAGTCACATTTCACACACTCTGCTCAGTCCTGTGTTGGGGGGGTGTTTAGTGCGGGATCAGTGTTTGCTTTTCTCAAACCGCAGTGATATTCTCAACAAGGGCACGAGGTTTCAGTGTTTAAACATGTAAAGATTACAAAACTAAACCAGACAGAAAGTGATGAGGCCTCACACCTTCAATGTAGTCATCTTCGCTCAGAGTCAGAGAGATTGTGGGTTCAGGTCAGAGCCTGAAATACTAGGCCCTTAGCATCGAGACACACAGAGACAGAGAAACACAGAGACAGAGACAGATACAGAGAAATGCAGAGACAGAGAGACACACACAGATACATAGAGAGATATAAACACAGAGGCAGAGAGAGAGACACAGATCCAGAGAAGTACAGAGACAGAGAGACACACAGATACAGAGAAATAGAGACAGAGAGAAACAAAGAGAGAGACACAAACACAGAGACAGAGTGAAATATACAAATATACAGAGAGAGACACAGATACAGAGAAATACAGAGACAGATACACAGAGAGATAGAGACACAGAGAGATAGAGACACAGAGAGACACACAGATACACAGAGAGATAGAAACAGAGAGACACACAGAGAGATAGAGACACAGAGAGACACACAGATACACAGAGAGATAGAGACAGAGAGACACACAGACAGATAGAGACACAGAGAGATAGAGACACAGAGAGACACACAGATACACAGAGAGATAGAAACAGAGAGACACACAGAGAGATAGAGACACAGAGAGACAGAGAGACACACAGATACACAGAGAGATAGAGACAGAGAGACACACAGATACACAGTGAGATAGAAACAGAGAGACACACAGATACACAGAGAGATAGAGACACAGAGAGACGCACAGATACACAGAGAGATAGAGACAGAGAGACACACACATAAACACACCAACAGAGAAATACAGAAAGAGAGTTTGGCAAAGTCAGATTTTATTTTCCATTCAATATTTATTTACAAATTCAGAGAATATTTGACAGGAAAATTGATTTTAAAGTTAACAAAAGTGAATCTGACCTTTGAGCTTCACAATGAGATCAGAACCCCCCCGCTCTGAACTGCCCAATATCTGTACAGCTGTACCAGACACCAGAAAGAGAAAACCAGAGCTCAACATCACGGGAAATGAACAATTGTGAACAAGGAACGAGAAAAGTTATTAATTTATACCTGAGATTTAAACTACAGGAAAACTATTAACTACAATTCCAGAACAACAAAAGTTACCGTATACATTTCACACTGAAAACTGAACTACCGCCCACAATTGTCTCAGTGACAGATTCAGAATGATAAACTGAGAGAATTTCACTGTTGGAGTCACCGACAGCAGATATTGTATTTGTGTCAATCAGGAATCTTAATAATCAGCTGAGGGAAATCTACACCGTCCAAAATTCAACCCATCACTTGATCTGTAAAAGAAAGATACAATAATGAAGCAGATGTTTATGATGCGGGACATTAATGTTAGAGTTTTTAATCAATGAATCATTTAGAGATTTTTCAAATCCCTTCTGTCAGTTTGACAATCCACTCTGACACCAGTCACATTTCACACTCTCTGCTCAGTCCTGTGTTGGGGGGGGTGTTTAGTGTGGGATCAGTGTTTGCTTTTCTCAAACCGCACTGATATTCCCAACAAGGGCAAGAGGTTTCAGTGTTTAAAAATGTAAAGATTTCAGAACAAAACCAGACAGAGAGTGATGAGGCCTCACACCTTCAATGTAGTGATTCCCCCAATCTTTCCTTTTGTATATTGTTTCCTTCGTCTGTCTGAAGTATTGGAGACGTCGACATCACTGAAACAATACAATCTCTCGGGACAATCACTGTAAACAGCTTCTGGAAACAAATTAACACTTTAATCACCCAAAAAGCTGAATGTCCATTCAAACACCTCCCTCCCCATATCCTTGTAAATGCAAAGATAACTCCCATTTCCCCAAAGCAGGAAGATGTGAAATGGAAACATCTTCAGCTTTTTACACACTGCACTTTTCCACGGACCAAAATGTTTCAAAACATTTGCTGAAGTTTTGTTTTAAACTCTTTATCAATGTCCTTCCAGGTTTAGTGTGAAGGTTTGTGTTCCACACTGAGCCCCTCTCAGTCTCCACACGGAGCTTGTGTGTGTTGCTGATGCTCCTGTCATTTTGGATGGATACTGTGTGAAGCTGCATTCTCTCCCAGTGAGTTTCTGATGTACTTCACTCTCTCTGCGGTTGGAGCAATGTCCAGCAGGCAGCAGAGGATGGCAGTGTATCACTGTCAGCACAATATAGACAAACAGCCTTTAGCAAGAGAGGCTTTGACCCTTTTTCAAACCAAATCCCCAATTTGATGTTTCCAGCTGTGCTGTTTACAATGCTGCTGAATATTGTGTGTCTTTGGTAAACTGGGATGTGTAGCATTCAGTCACATTAAGTGGTCAATAAATACGTCCACACTGTGTATATCTTTCTGTGTGTGTGTGTCAGCGTGCATGTGTGTCAATGTATTTAAATCTCAAAGGAAAATAGGAGCAGGTGTAGGCCATTTGGCCCATCGATCCTGCGCCAGCATTCAAACAGATCATGGTGCACGTACGCACACAAAACACGCACACACCAACACACACAAAACACGCACACACACAAAGCACGCACACACCAACACACACAAAACACGCACACACACAAAGCACGCACACACCAACACACACAAAACACGCACACACACAAAGCACGCACACACCAACACACACAAAACACGCACACACACAAAGCACGCACACACACAAAACACACACACACAAGCACACATAAAACACGCACAAAAAGCACACACACAAATCACACACACAAACAATAAACGCACACACACACAAACACACACACACGCATCAAACACACAGTTAGCACTGCTGCCTCACATTGCCAGGGACCCGGGTTCGATTCCCGGCTTGGGTCACTGTCTGTGCGGAGTTTGCACATTCTCCCCGTGTCTGCGTGGGTTTCCTCCGGGTGCTCCGGTTTCCTCCCACAGTCTGAAAGACGTTCTGGTTCGGGTGCATTGGCCGTGCTAAATTGTCCCTCCGCGTCAGGGAGACGAGCTCGGGTAAATGCATGGGGTAATGGGGATAGGGCCTGGGTGGGATTGTGGTCGGTGCAGACTCAATGGGCCAAATGGCCTCCTTCTGCACTGCAGGAGTCTAGGATTCTATGAAAACACACAGAAACAGATATTCTCACCCAGTAACACTCAGACGCACACAGTAATAAACACACACGGAAACATGTCCACGCACACACACGCATGCACACACACACACACAAACACACACACACACAAACACACACACGCATACACACACACACACACAAACACACACAGATTCCTATTTTATTTCACACAATCGATTTGCGTCTTGAACATGCTGAATGATTGGGCTTCCACATCCCCCTGGAATAGAAAATTCCAAAGATTCACCACCCTCTGAGTGAAGAAATTTCTCCTCATCTCAGTCTTCAATGGTCTGCCCCTGATTCTGAGATTGTGTCCCCTGGTTCTAGTCTCACCAGCCAGGGGAAACATCCAATCTACATCCACCCTGTCACACCCTGTAAGAATTTTAAGTCTGTTTCAATGGGATCGCCTCTCATTCTTCAAGGGTTCAAGGCCGACTTCCGGACTTGATGGCCATGGAAGGTGTGCTCATAACGGGGCCAAACAGCTGGATTATCAAACAGTAAATCCTGCCGGGATCATGTATCCGTAAACTCTGCCCGAAACCTCTCTCAGTTATTACAATCTGGGACTTGTATCAGTAAACTCTGCCCGAAACCTCTCTCAGTTATTACAATCTGGGCCTTGTATCAGTAATCTCTGCCCTAAACCTCTCTCAGTTATTACAATCTGGGCCTTGTATCCGTAAACTCTGCCCGAAACCTCTCTCAGTTATTACAATCTGGGCCTTGTATCAGTAAACTCTGCCCGAAACCTCTCTCAGTTATTACAATCTGGGCCTTGTATCAGTAAACTCTGTCCGAAACCTCAGTCAGTTATTACAATCTGGGCCTTGTATCAGTAATCTCTGCCCTAAACCTCTCTCAGTTATTACAATCTGGGCCTTGTATCAGTAATCTCTGCCCGAAACCTCTCTCAGTTATTACAATCTGGGCCTTGTATCAGTAAACTCTGCCTGAAACCTCTCTCAGTTATTACAATCTGGGCTTTGTATCAGTAATCTCTGCCCTAACCCTCTCTCAGTTATTACAATCTGGGTTTTGTATCAGTAAACTCTGCCCGAAACCTCTCTCAGTTATTACAATCTGGGCTTTGTATCAGTAAACTCTGCCCGAAACCTCTCTCAGTTATTACAATCTGGGCTTTGTATCAGTAATCTCTGCCCTAAACCTCTCTCAGTTATTACAATCTGGGCCTTGTATCAGTAATCTCTGCCCTAAACCTCTCTCAGTCATTACAATCTGGGCCTTGTATCAGTAATCTCTGCCATAAACCTCTCTCAGTTATTACAATCTGGGTTTTCAATCGGTAAACTCTGCCCGAAACCTTGCTCAGTTATTACAATCTGGGCTTTGTATCAGTAAACTCTGCCCGAAACCTCTCTCGGTTATTACAGTCTGGGCCTTGTATCAGTAATCTCTGCCCTAAACCTCTCTCGGTTATTACAATATGGGCCTTGTATCAGTAATCTCTGCCCTACAACTCTCTCAGTTATTACAATCTGGGCCTTGATTCAGTAAACTCTGCCCTAAACCTCTCTCAGTTATTACAATCTGGGCCTTGTATCAGTAAACTCTGCCCTAAACATCTCTCAGTTATTACAACCTGGGACCTATATCAGTAAACTCTGCCCGAAACCTCTCTCAGTTATTACAATCTGGGCCTGGTATCAGTAATCTCTGACCGAAACCTCTCTCAGTTATTACAATCTGGGCGTTGTATCAGTAATCTCTGCCTTAAACCTCTCTCAGTTATTACAATCTGGGACTTGTATCAGTAATCTCTGCCATAAACCTCTCTCAGTTATTACAATATGGGCACTGTGTCAGTAATATCTGCCCTACAACTCTCTCAGTTATTACAATCTGGGCCTTGATTCAGCAAACTTTGCCCTAAACCTCTCTGTTATTACAATCTGGGCCTGGTATCAGTAATCTCTGCCCTAAACCTCTCTCAGTCATTACAATCTGGGCTTTGTATCAGTAATCTCTGCCCTAAACCACTCTCAGTTATTACAATCTGGGCCTGGTATCAGTAATCTCTGCCCGATACCTCTCTCAGTTATTACAATCTGGGCCTTGATTCAGCAAACTCTGCCCTAAACCTCTCTCAGTTATTACAGTCTGGGCCTGGTGTCAGTAATCTCTGCCCTAAACCTCCCTCAGTTATTACAATCTGGGTCTTGTATCAGTAATCTCTGCCCTTCAGCTGATTGGAGAATATCATCTGGAATTGATCCACTGGAGCAAGCTGAGAGGGGTTATTGAAAAGCAGCAGTGCTGGTAAGAGATTAATTGGATTAATTGAATTGTTTATTTATTTAATTAGTCAGCTAGTGTGTGTATTTTTTTGGCCTTTACTTTAACAGCAGTTTTTCAAGTTTAAAGTGAAAACTAGAAGTGGGCAGCAAAGGAGTCTGGGAAGGGTTTTTATTTTAACTTTAAAAGTCAGTTACCTGGGTGGTTCCCCCTCAGTAGTAGTTTTTTTTTTCTCTCGGGCCCCTAGCCCTATAAATTGGTGCAGAGGAGATACCCGATCCTCTACACTGGTAGAGGATCCCACCCTTCCATCCTCCTCTAATTATAAGTGTGGGGAAGTTTTTTGTTTTCTTTTTTTCTTGCTGGTAATGGCTTCAGGGATGGCAGTTCAGGCAGTATGCTGCATCTCCTGTGGGATGTATGTGGTGAGGAAATCCAGTAGTGTTTCAGGAGATTTTAGTTGTAAGAAGTGCATTAGATTGCAGCTTCTGGAGGAGCGTGTAAAGGAGCTGGAGGGGGAGGTAGAGGAACTCCGCATAATTCGGGAGGCGGAGGTGGAAGTTGATAGGAGTTATAGAGAAATAGTAACTCCTAGAAATGAGGCTTGGGTCAATGCCAGGAGGAGGGGTAAGAAGCAATCGGGAAGACAATCCCCTGGGGCGGTTCCCCTCCATAATAGGTTTTCGGTGCTGGAGGCTACAGTTGAGGAGGAATCAACTGAGCATAGAGAGCAGATCTCTGGGGGTGAGCCGAGTGAGAAAGCTCAGGTGGTTAGGGGCTGTAAAAGACTGGGCCTTGTGATTGGGGACTCCACAATTAAGGGGACAGATAGGAGGGTCGGAACTAAAGGTAGGGACTCAGGGTTGGTGTGTTGCCTACCAGGGGCTGGGGTCCGGGATGTGTCTGACAGGGTATTCAGGACTCTTAGGGGGGAGGGAGATAAACCACAAGTTATTGTACATGTGGGGACACACGACATAGGGAGGATAGGGGAAGGGGATATTAGGCAGGGATTTATGGAGTTGGGGTGGAAACTAAAGGCCAAGACTGACAGAGTGGTTATCTCTGGACTCTTGCCTGTACCACGGGATAGTTTAGAGAGGAATAGGGAGAGGGAAGGTTTGAATTCATGGCTGAGGGGATGGTGCAGGAGGGAGGGGTTCAGGTACTTAAGCAATTGGGGCTCGTACTGGGGAAGGTGTGACCTCTATGAGAAGGATGGTCTACACCTTAATCAGAAGGGGACCAATATCCTGGGGGGTAAATTTGCTAAGGCCATGCAGGGAGGTTTAAACTGATTCGGGGGGGGGGAGGGATCCTGAGTAGTGGGGCTGAAAGTGAGGGATGCATGGATGGGGACTGCAATGCACGGCATTGCAGAGGTGGGGTGGAGCAGGGTTTGAAATGTGTATACTTCAATGCCAGGAGTATTCGCAATAAAGTGGGTGAACTTGCAGCGTGGATCAGTACCTGGGACTTCGATGTTGTGGCTATTTCAGAGACATGGATAGAGCAGGGGCAGGAATGGATGCTGCAGGTCCCGGGGTTCAAATGTTTTAGTCGAAGTAGGGAAGGAGGTAGAAGAGGGGGAGGGGTAGCATTATTGGTCAGAGATTGTATCACAGTGTCAGAGAGGAGGTTTGATGAGGACTTATCTGTTGAGGTAGTATGGGCGGAGATTAGAAATAGGAGAGGAGAGGTCACCCTGTTGGGAGTCTTTTATAGACCTCCTAAAAGTTCTAGAGAGGTTGAGGAAAGGATTGCGGAGTCAATCCTGCTTAGGAGTGAAAGTAATAGGGCAATTGTTATGGGGGATTTTAACTTGACTAATATTGACTGGAATTGTTATAGCTCTAGCTCGTTAGAGGGGTCAGTTTTTGTTCAAAGCGTGCAGGAAGGTTTTTTGACTCAGTATGTAGACAGGCCAACTAGAGGTGAGGCTATATTGGATCTGGTGCTGGGAAATGAGCCAGACCAGGTGCTAGACTTGGAAGTTGGTGTGCATTTTGGTGATAGTGACCACAATTCGGTTACGTTCACCTTAGTGATGGAAAGGGATAGGCATGAACCTCGGGCCAGTGGTTTTAGCTGGGGGAAGGGTAATTATGAGGCTATTAGGAGAGAATTAGGAAACATAGGTTGGACTAGGAGATTACAGGGACTGGGAACGTCCGACATGTGGAGTTTTTTCAAGGAGCAGCTACTGCGAGTCTGTGATAGGTATGTCCCTGTCAGGCAAGGAGGAATTGGTAGGGCTAGGGAACCGTGGTGCACCAAAAAAGTTTCTTTGTTGGTTAAAAAGAAAAAGGAGGCTTATGTTCGGATGAGACGTGAGCACTCGGGTAGTGCACTAGAAAGCTTTAGATTGGCTAAGAGGGAGTTGAAGAGCGAGCTTAGAAGGGCTAAAAGGGGACATGAGAAGACTTTGGCGGATAGGGTTAAAGAGAATCCTAAGGCGTTCTATAGGTATGTCAAGAACAGAAGGTTGGTTAGGGCAAGTTTAGGGCCAGTTATAGATGGCAGAGGGAAGTTATGTGTGGAACCGGAGGAGATTGGTGAAGCATTGAACCAATATTTCTCTTCGGTGTTCACGCAAGGGGACATGAATATAGCTGAGGAGGACACTGGGTTGCAAGGGAGTAGAATAGACAGTATTACAGTTGATAAGGAGGATGTGCAGGATATTCTGGAGGGTCTGAAAATAGATAAATCCCCTGGTCCGGATGGGATTTATCCAAGGATTCTCTGGGAGGCAAGAGAAGTGATTGCAGAGCCTCTGGCTCTGATCTTCAGGTCGTCGTTGGCCTCTGGTATAGTACCAGAAGATTGGAGGTTAGCGAATGTTGTCCCATTGTTTAAGAAGGGGAACAGAGACTTCCCCGGGAATTATAGACCGGTGAGTCTCACTTCTGTTGTCGGCAAGATGTTGGAAAAAATTATAAGGGATAGGATTTATAGTTATTTGGAGAGTAATGAATTGATAGGTGATAGTCAGCATGGTTTTGTGGCAGGTAGGTCGTGCCTTACTAACCTTATTGAGTTTTTTGAGAAAGTGACCAAGGAGGTGGATGGGGGCAAGGCAGTGGACGTGGTATATATGGATTTTAGTAAGGCGTTTGATAAGGTTCACCATGGTAGGCTTCTGCAGAAAATGCAGATGTATGGGATTGGGGGTGATCTAGGAAATTGGATCAGGAATTGGCTAGCGGATAGGAAACAGAGGGTGGTGGTTGATAGTAAATATTCATCATGGAGTGCGGTTACAAGTGGTGTACCTCAGGGATCTGTTTTGGGGCCACTGCTGTTTGTAATATTTATTAATGATCTGGATGAGGGTATAGTTGGGTGGATTAGCAAATTTGCTGATGACACCAAAGTCGGTGGTGTGGTAGACAGTGAGGAAGGGTGTCGTAGTTTGCAGGAAGACTTAGACAGGTTGCAAAGTTGGGCCGAGAGGTGGCGGATGGAGTTTAATGCGGAGAAGTGTGAGGTAATTCACTTTGGTAGGAATAACAGATGTGTTGAGTATAGGGCTAACGGGAGGACTTTGAATAGTGTGGAGGAGCAGAGGGATCTGGGTGTATGTGTGCATAGATCCCTGAAAGTTGGGAATCAAGTAGATAAGGTTGTTAAGAAGGCATATGGTGTCTTGGCGTTTATTGGTAGGGGGATTGAATTTAGGAGGCGTAGCGTTATGTTGCAACTGTACACAACTCTGGTGCGGCCGCACTTGGAGTACTGTGTGCAGTTCTGGTCCCCACATTACAGGAAGGATGTGGAGGCTTTGGAGAGGGTGCAGAGGAGGTTTACCAGGATGTTGCCTGGTATGGAGGGGAGATCCTATGAGGAGAGGCTGAGGGATTTGGGATTGTTTTCGCTGGAAAGGCGGCGGCTGAGAGGGGATCTTATTGAAACATATAAGATGATTAGAGGTTTAGATAGGGTGGATAGTGATAGCCTTTTTCCTCTGATGGAGAAATCCAGCACGAGGGGGCATGGCTTTAAGTTGAGGGGGGGTAGTTATAGAACCGATGTCAGGGGTAGGTTCTTTACCCAGAGGGTGGTGAGGGATTGGAATGCCCTGCCAGCATCAGTAGTAAATGCGCCTAGTTTGGGGGCGTTTAAGAGATCCGTAGATAGGTTCATGGACGAAAAGAAATTGGTTTAGGTTGGAGGGTCACAGTTTTTTTTTAACTGGTCGGTGCAACATCGTGGGCCGAAGGGCCTGTTCTGCGCTGTAATGTTCTATGTTCTATGTTCTATTGTGAATATTACTGAGTTTGGGATGTAATATTTTCCTGCTGTTGCCAATATGGCTATTTTTAACATAGTTTCTGGGATCCTCCAGTCTCCCCTCAGCAGCTTTCTGGGCAGTGAGAGGTGACACACCGTTCACTAGCAGAGGGAGTTTTTGGTCCTGTCGCTGTCAATGGGATTTCCCATTGAAGTCACCTCACGCTAGCAGGAAACCAGAGGCAGGGGAACGAGAGCAGAGAATTCCCCACGAGTGAACAGCCGGAGAATCCCGGACATTCGCTCCTTTCCCAGTGATCACTGCACTCAACCCAGTCGCTGTTTATACGCTCAGTTGTCTCAGTGAATACTACATTACACCATGCTGCTGTGGACACTACAATCAACCCTTTTTGAGTTCTCACTGTATTAATACCATGTATGGATTGATATTTCATTGGACAATGTGCTGGGTTAGATGAATATTTATTGATTCTTGTGATGTGGGTGTCACTGGCTAGGTCAGCATTTATTGCCCATTCCTAGTTGCCCTGGAGAAGGTGGTGATGAGCTGCCGTCTTGAACCCGCTGCTGTCTATGTGGTGTAGGTACACCAACAGTGCTGTTAGGGAGGGGACCTGCTTAAATTATCACTGCATTTAACCATGTCACTCTTTATAAAGAATAAACTAGACCATGTCTGGGGAATGAATGTGGAGCATGTCTCCATTTCTCTTTACCTCAGCACTGTATCTGTGTATATAACACTTTATACAGTTTCAATGTTATTTATTAGTGTCACAAGTAGGCTTACATTAACAGTGCAATGAAGTTGCTGTGAAAATCCCCTAGTTGCCACACTCCGGCGCTGTTCGGCTTCACTGAGGGAGAATTTAGCACGGCCAATCCACCGAACAGCATGTCTTTCAGACTGTGGGAGGAAACCGGAGCACTCGGAGGAAACCCAGACACGGGGAGAACATGCAGACTCCACACATACAGTGACGCAAGTCGGGAATCGAACCCGGGTCCCTGGCGCTGAGAGGCTGCAGTGCTAACCACTGTGCCACCCCTATAAACTAGATACAGTTTCTCTTCTTAATGCATGGGGCCATCCCTCTGTATATACTACAATTGGTCTTTACTTAGTTATTGCTTCACTCAACTGTGTCACTGTTTCCAATGCACTCAGTGAAGTCACAGTTATTAACGCACGCAGCCATGCCTCTATCTACACCACACCCGACAATTTCTAAGCTGTTGCTGCACTTCCCCAGGAATAGATTTGATCTGTTTCTCTTACATTCAGCATCATCGGAGATACTGCTGTGTTCGGCCTTGTTTCATTCATTACTCAACTCACCTGTGTCTCAGTTTTATTTTACACAAGTTCCTGTCTTTCTTATTCCTACATTCTACCCTGTTTCAGTTGTTACTGCACTGAAAAATCTCTCTGTTAGGTAGACAGAGAAAGAGAGTCAGCTGGATGGATAGACAAATATTCCTTTCAAGTTATATATTTGTGTGGGTCAGCTGGTGCCACCACTCTTGTTTGGAACAGTTTTTGTTTGGTCTTGTTACCAGCTATTGGGTGTTGTGTGAAATGTCCAATTGCTCCAGTATTGTGTGTGTAATATTGGTGTTGAAAGATTGGGTGAATTTCGCTCGAGTCTCTTGGAGATGAGCAGAAATTGAGGAAGGGAAATAAAGTTGAACATCGGTAAAGGGAAAGTGACCACAGTCCCAGATGAC
Organism: Mustelus asterias; assembly: GCF_964213995.1. Taxonomy (NCBI): domain Eukaryota; kingdom Metazoa; phylum Chordata; class Chondrichthyes; order Carcharhiniformes; family Triakidae; genus Mustelus; species Mustelus asterias. Next base: position 55,036 of record NW_027590628.1, read on the forward strand.
GATCTGCTGCTCTCCCCTTTGAGGGGGAGAACTCACTGGCGGTGATTTACCACACCTCAGGCCAGGGGAAAGGTTGAAAGGGTTGGGCTTTCATGACGTGTTGGAGACTTTGTGCATCTCAGACCAGCTGTCCAGCCAACTGAGTGAACCAACTTCCATATTGCCACATTTCAATGCATGTTGCACAACCTGGTCACAAACTATTGCATTGGAGATTACTCACTGATATTGGGATTGATCTGTGACAATTCTCACAGTCGCATATGTGTGTGTGTTTGTGTGTGTATGTTTCTGTCTGTGTGCATGTTAGTGGATATGTTTTTATAGATTCCCAGAGAGAGAGAGAGAGCGAGAGATGCAGAGACCAACAGATGACAGGGTCAAGGAGAGTGAGAGAAAGAGAGAGCCAGATTGAGAGAGGCACTGAGAGACAATGTCTGTCCAAATCCTCTTGAAGCCACTTTGCATTTTCCTCACAACTCACATTCCCACCGAGCTTTGTATCAACCGCAAACTTGGAAATATTACATTAGGTCCCCACATCCAAATCATTGATAAACATTGTGAACATCTGGGAACAAAGTCCAGATCCTTGTGGCACAGCCGGCCGACACAAGACGGAGAAATCATCTGGCCGGGAACACAACAGCGACATTTTTCAGGGAAGCTTGGAGCCAGCTGTGTCTCAGTGGATCATAATCTGACCTCAGAATCATTCCATTGTGGCTTCAGTTACAGCATCAAATTCTCGGCCAGGCTGGAAAACAAATCACTCCTCAAATCCCCAAATAAAACGTTCTGGGATCTGAACTTAAAATGCTGTAACTGATCATGGAGGAAAGAGTGGGGTCTAATAGACACTGAGAAGATAACTTGCATCTGAATCATAGAACGGTGACAGCACAGGAGGCCATTCAGCCCCATCAAGCCAGTGCGACACTCTGCAAGAGCAATGTCACTATTCCCACTCCTCCACCCTTTCCCCGTGACCCTGTAAATATTTCCCCTTCAGCTTCCCATTCAACTTCTCCTGGAAGTCCTTGATGGAATCTGCTTCCACCTCACGCTCAGACAGTACATTCCAGATACTGGACACTCACTACGTTAGAAACATTTCCTCATGTTGCCGCTGTCGCCATTTACCTGAATTCAGCATCCTCTGGTTTTCAACCTTTCCCCCAATGTGCCGATTATCTCAAAGCCAATTCTCTCAGTCCCGGGACGTCCCTGCAGGAGTTCCTCAGGGTGAGTGTCCGAGGCCCCAACCATCTTCAGCTGCTCCATCACTGACCTTCCCTCCATCACAAGGTCTGAAGTGGGGATGTTCGCTGATGATTGCACAATGTTCAGCACCATACGCAACTCCTCAGATACTGAAACAGAAAATAAGAACATACCAAACAGGTCAGGCAGCATCTGTGGAGAGAGAAACAGATTCTGGGACCAGGGGGACTGAGAGACAGGCAGATTGAGAAAAATATGCACACACACTAACACTCACACTCAGACAGCCTAAAACTAAACAGATATATAATGGAGGAGGAATCCCTTCTCCCTCTGTAAATAGAGATTAACTAGATTTCTCTTCCAAAAAGACAGCACATCTGGATGGGCAGAATAGTCTCCAATTCTACCCATGGTCCTTTTCTGATCTCCATTCTTCACATCTGCACACGTTGGCTTCAGCTCCAGTTTGTGAATGAAAGCAAACCCCTGTTCATTACAAATCCACTCAGCCTTTTCCCTCTGCTCTCTCCACACACAATCTACAAGACACAAACAGGAAACATGGATTCCAGGAGAGAAAGGTCACACCTGATCCTCCTCTCAATGGATTCTCTGTCGCCAGAGAGAACATTCCAGCTCCTACAGAAAGTCACAACTGATTCATGTCAGGGACAGAATTGGAATGAATTAGACACAAGAGAGATGAAAGGTTTCTGCTCATCATAAAAAGCTAAAGAGTCACTCAATGTCATTAAGGGAGAGACCTCGCTGGTCTATCTTTGACCCAAGTCACACACTGACTCTGAATGTCCTCACAGCAACTTGGGGGATGGACATTTCTAAAGTACTATTCATGGCTTTAGGGTTTCCAAAAGTGTTTCACCGACAATGGAGCGCTTTTGAAATGTTGTCAGTGTTATTTAGGAAATAAGCAAAATTTTGACGCCACACGCATTGAGTTTAAAAATTGGCAAGCCATGTTGCAGCTTTATAGAACCATTGTTAGGCCGCACTTGGAATATAGTGTTCAATTCTGGTTGCCACACTACTAGAAGGATGTGCAGGCTTTGGAGACGGTACAGAAAAGATTTACCAGGATGTTGCCTGGTATGGAGGGCATTAGCTATGAGGAGAGTTTGGAGAAACTTGGTTTGTTCTCACTGGAATGACAGAGGCAAGGGGGGTGACCTGATAGAAGTCTACAAGATTATGAGAGGCATGGACAGAGTGGATAGTCAGGAGCTTTTTCCCAGGGTTGAAGAGTCAATTACTCGGGGGCACAGGTTTAAGGTGTGAGGGGCAAGGTTTAAAGGAGACGTACGAGGCAAGTTTTTTACACAGAGGGTGGTGGTGCCTGGAACTCGCTGCTGGGAGAGGGAGTGGAAGCAGATACAATAATGAGTTTTAAGGGGCGTCTGGAGAAATACAAGAATAGGATGGGAATAGAGGGATATGGTCCCTGGAAGGGTCGGTGTTTTTAGTTCACACATGGTTGGTGCAGGCTTGGAGGGCCGAAGGGCCTGTTCTTGTGCTGTAATTTTCTTTATTCTAATTTCAGAGAGAGATATATACAGATACAGAGCCATAGAGAGACAGAAACAGGATGGGATTGTGCTGTACATGTTTCCGAGCTGACATTGAGACACACACGAGATGTACACCAATGATTTGGATGAGGGAACCAAAAATAATATTTCCAAGTTTGCTGATGCCATGAAACTTGTTGGGAATGTGAGTAGTGAGAAGGATGTTAAAATGTTTCACAGTGACTTCAGAAAATTGAGTGAATGGGTAAATGCACGGCAGATGCTGTATAACGTGGACAAACGAGAATTTAACTACTTCGGACAGAGAAGCAGAATGGCAGAGGGTTATTTAAATGGTGATAGATTGGGAAATGTTGATATACAAAGGGACCTGGGTGTCCCAGTACACCAGAGACTGAAAGCAAGCATGCAGCTACAGCAAACAGTTAGGAAGGCAAATGATATGTTGGCCTTCATTGCAAGAGAACTTGAGGAAAGGGGCAAGGATGTCTTACTGCAGCTGTACAGGCCCTCGGTGAGACCACACCTGGAATATTGTGTACAGTTTTTGTCTCTGTAACTATGAAATGCTGCACTTACCATAGAGGGAGAGCAGCGGAGGCACACCAGACTGATTCCTGGGATGGCAGGATTGTCGTATGAGGAGAGATTGAGTCGACTGGGCCTGTATTCAATGGAGTTCCGAAGAATGAGAGGGGGTCGAATTGAAATGTGTAAATTCTGACTGGGCTGGAGTGACTGAATACAGGGATGTTGTTTCCTCCAGCTGAGGGGCTGAGGGGGTGGGGAGAGGGGGGGGGGGGGGGGCGGGGGAGAGGCTGGAACAAGGGGTCACAGATGGTGAAACTTTGCAATATGTTTAATCTGTAGAAACCGATCCATCTCAGTCTGTGAACGATGACTGAGCCTCCACAGCCCCCTGGGACAGGGAATTCCAAAGATTTACCATCCTGCAAGCACATGGAATTCAGGAAAACTTGGCGAGATGGATCGGAAACTGGTTTAGTAATTGGACACAAAGGGTGGTGTTGGAAGGCTGTTTGAGTGGCTGGAGGCCGGTGTCCAGTGGTGCACCACAAGGCTCCGTGCTGGGGGGCTTATTGTTGTTATACATAAATGAGACAGATGATAATGTGGGGGCAATGATAAGCAAGGTTCCAGATGACACCAAGATTGGTAGGATGGTTAATAGTGAAGAAGGTTGTAGGTTACAGGAAGATATCGCTGGGTTGGTCAGATAGGCAGAGCAGTGGCAGATGGTATTTGACCCTGATCGGTGCGAGGTGATGCACTTTGGAAGCAGTAACAAGGCAAGGGAGTATTTAATGAGTTGCAGGACACTGGGAAGCTCAGAGGAACATATGGATCTTGGGCAATTATTCACAGATCCCTGAAGGCAGCAGAGCAGGTGAATCAAGTGGTAAAGAAGGCAGATGAGACACTTGCTTTTATCAGTCATGGCGCAGAGTAGAAGAGCAAAGAGTTAATGTTGGAGTTGTACAGAGCGTTGGTTAGGCCACAGCTGGAGTACCGTGTGCAGATCTGGTCACCACACCAGAGGAAGGATATGATAGCACTAGAGGGGGTACAGAGGAGGCTCAGCAGCAAGTTGCCTGGGATGGAGTATTTGAGCTATAAGGAGAGACTGGATAGGTTTGGATTGTTTTCTTTAGAGCAGAGAAGGCTGATTGAGGTGTGTAAGATTATGAGGGGTATGGACAGGGTGAATAGGAAACAGCTGTTCCCCTTGGTTGAGAGGTCAATCATGAGGGGACATAGTTTTAGGGCAAAGGGCAGGAGATTCAGAGGAGAGTTGAGAAAAACATTCACTCAGAGGGTGATGGGAATCAGGAATGTACTGCCTGGGAAGGCAGTGGAGGTCGGAAACCTTACAACCTTTCAAAAGCATTTGGATGAGCACTTGAAACATCACAACATTCAAAGATATGGTACAAGAGATGGAAAGTTGGATGAGCACAACTTTAGTGGTAGTTACTGTTGGTGCAGACTCATTGGGTCGAAGGGCCTTTTCTTCACTGTACCACTCTATGACTCTGAGGGAAGAAATTCCTCCTCACAGAAAGCAGAGAGTCGGAATAAATGGGTGCTTTTCTGGTTGGCGGATGGTAACTAGTGGCGTGCCGCAGGGATCGGTACTGGGGCCTCAACTATTTACCATTTATATAGACGATCTGGAGGAGGGGGATTGAGTGTAGGGTAACAAAGTTTGCAGACGACACAAAGATAAGTGGAAAAGTGAATCGTGTGGAGGGAGTAGAAGGTCTGCAGAGAGATTTGGACAGGCTGAGTGAGTGGGCGAGGATCTGGCAGATGGAGTATAACGTTGACAAATGCGAGGTTATTCACTTTGGAGGAAATAATAGTAAATTGGATTATTATCTAAATGGAAAAAAATTACAACATGCTGCTGTGCAGAGGGACCTGGGGGTCCTTGTGCATGAGACGCAAAAACCCAGTCTGCAGGTGCAACAGGTGATCAAGAAGGCAAACGGGATGTTGGCATTTATCGCGAGGGGGATAGAATATAAAAGCAGAGATGACTTGCTGCATCTGTACAGGGCATTGGTGAGGCCGCAGCTGGAATACTGTGTGCAGTATTGGTCCCCTTATTTGCGGAAGGATATATTGGCCTTGGAGGGAGTGCAGAGAAGGTTCACCAGGTTGATACCAGAGATGAGGGGTGTTCATTATCAGGAGAGACTGATGGAAACATCCTTCCTGTATCTACTCAGCTAATGTTTGGGGGTTGGGGAGAGTTATAGAACAAAGAGATCTCGGGGTACAGGTTCATAGCTTCTTGACAGTGGAGTCACAGGTGGACAGAGTGGTGAAGAAGGCATTCAGCATGCTTGGTTTCATTGGTCAGAACATTGAATACAGGAGTTGGGACGTCTTGTTGGAGTTGTACAAGACATTGTTAAGGCCACGCTGGGAATACTGTGTACAGTTCTGGTCACCCTATTTTAGAATGGATATTATTAAACTAGAAAGAGTGCAAAAAAGATTTACTAGGATGCTACCGGGACATGATAGTTTGGGTTTTAAGGAGAGGTTGCACAGACTGGGACTTTTTTCCCTGTAGCCTAGAAGACTGAGGGGTGATTTTATAGAGGTCTATAAAATAATGAGGGGCATAGATCAGCTAGATAGTCAATATCTTCTCCCAAAGGTAGGGGAGTCTAAAACTAGAGGGCATAGGTTTAAGGTGAGAGGGGAGAGATACAAAAGGGTCCAGAGGGGCAATTCTTTTCACACAGAGGGTGGTGAGTGTCTGGAATGAGCTGCCAGAGGTAGTAGTAGAGGCGGGTACAATTTTATGTTTTAAAAAGCATTTAGACAGTTACATGGGTAAGATTGGTATAGAGGGATATGGGCGAAACACAGGCAATTGTGATTAGCTTAATGGTAAAAACTGGGCGGCATGGACAAGTTGGGCCAAAGCGCGTTTCCATGCTGTAAACCTCTATGACTCGACCCTGCTGAGCCCTGTAAGAATTGTCCAAGTTTGAATGAGGTCACCTCTCATGCTTCTCAAGTGCATAAAGTAAAAGTCCAGTTTATTTTCTTTCCTCAGAGGACAATCCCTCCATCCCAGGAATTAATGCAGTGAAATGTCATTGAAGTCCCTCTCGGACAAGAATGTATTTCCTTAGGTAAGAGGATAAAACTGTCCACAACACTCCGTGTGTGGTTTCACCACTAATTCAGCCTCTCCACATCCCCTTGAAGAGTCTACATCCTCCTCACAACTCACACTTCCACCTGCTTTCATGTCATCTGCAAACTCGGAAATATTACATTTGATCCCAAACGTCCAAATCAATGATATGGATTGTGAATAGCTGGGCTCCCGAGTACTGATCCTTGTGATAAACCGCTGGTCACAGCCTGCCACCCTGAAAATGACCCATTTGTACCTAAGCTCTGTTTTCTGTCCGTTAACCATTTCTCAATTCATGCCAGTGTTATCAGGGTAAATACGTTGCATCACGGGGATAGGGCCTGGGTGGGAATGTTGTTAGCGCAGGCTCGATGGGCTGTATGGCCTCCTTCTGCACTGTAGGGATTCCATGATTCTAATATGTACATACGTCAGTGAAGGTGGCAGGGCTCTTTGAGAGAGCAGTAAATGAAGTATATGGTATCCCAACTTTTATTAATGGAGGAATTGAGGACAAGAGTAAGGAGTTCATATTGAACTTGTATAAGACACTTGTTAGGCCTCATCTGGAGACTGCGCCCAGTTCTGGGTACCGTACTTGAGGAGGGATGTGAAGACATTGGAGAGAGTGCAGAGGAGATTCACAAGAATGATTCCAGGGAATAAGATCCGTAGCTACGAGGGTAGATTGGAGAGGTTGGGACTGTTTTCCTTGGAGAAAAGAAGGCTGAGGTGAGACTTGAGAGAGAGATTCAAGATCCTAAGGGGTATCAACAGGTTAAAGAGTGAGAAACTCTTCCCTCTCAAGAGATGGTGATGAACTAGAGGGCACAGATTCTAAATGATGGGGAAATGGATCAGAAGTGAAGTGAGGAAAAGCACTTCATCAAGAGGGTGTTTGGAATCTGGAACAATCTTCCTGAAAGCCTGTTCCAATATTCAATAAGATCCTGGCTGATCTGTGATCTAACTCTCTGTCTCTTAACCCCTTGGACTAAGGAAAATCTATCAACCCCAGATTTAAAATAATAACAAGTGACTGAGCATCAATAGCCATTTGCAGAAGATTGTTTCAAACTAACTCCACACCACATCTGGCAATGTTTCCATTTCTACAATTCTAAAATTCTAAACTGAGGCTAACATTCAAATATTCCCAAATCCTGGAGTTCCCAGACAGCAGAAAAACTTGTTCTTTATCAGCCTCTCCCTTTCCCTCATTATTTTCAATGTTTGATTAAATCAGCCCCCAACTTAAATTCCAGCGGTTAAGAATAACGTTTAATCTGCACTGTTCATCAAATGTTCCCAACACAAATACTGTAATGGGGTAAATACAGAGTAAAATCCCCTCTGCTCTGTCCAAGGAATGTTTCATCACAGATTTTTATTTGAAGTTTAGGAAAAACAGGGATCAAATTGCTCAGCATCCCAGTGTGGCCTCCTGTTTATTTCAATCAGCCCTTCACATTCAAACATGAAGTTGAAGCTTCGAATACTGTCTGTGGCAGCGTTTGTGGATTCAGTTGTTCTCCTGCTTTTTCACTTGTCTGAAGGATTTGAATTCTCGACATTGTTTAATCATTCCTTTCTCTCAGCACATGGAACTTGTGAATCTTCAAGGCAGACAATCTCATGTAATTAACAACAAACTGCATCTTTATTCATCCGTCCATTTCCTATCTCTGAATGGATCACACACATTTCCAGAATGCAGGAAGCTCTCAATGGAAACTGCTTCCAATTATTCCCCAATACAATTGTTCACACTTTACTGTGAACTACATTCCACTGACATTCCCAAAGCAGCCACAGAAAAGTGACTGGTTATTTTAAACATTGAACCTGAACTATTTGAGCTGATGATTCACTCACATTGTACAGAAATGTTGATCCTGTTTTGATGAGAGTGATCAGATTAACATTGTAACATGAAGACAGCCTCCGTACTGAGATTAACCACATTTACAACAATTCCGCAATATCAGATCCATTGCTGTGTGTTTTGTGTGAATCCAGCTGTGAAATATCTGGACATTTGGAGCTTCCACTGTTTCTGTCATTTCATCATTTATTAAAGTACGCTGTTCTGTCCCTTTTAAATCTAAGTTGTGTCAGTTTACATTTCCCTGCACTGAAACCTCTCCACCAGTTTTGTCCATGTACAAAATATGAATAACTCTTTGCAATGTGATGTTTCCAGCTATGCTGCTTACAATGCTGACGAATGTTTTGTGTCATCGGCAAACCAGGGTGTGTAGCATTCAGTCACATTAAATGGTCAATAAATATGTCAATACTGTGTATATCTTTCTCTGTGTGTGTGTGTCTGTCTGTGTGTGTGTCTGTCTGTGTCTGTCTGTGTGTGTGTGTCTGTGTCTGTCTGTGTGTGTGTGTCTGTGTGTGTGGGTCTGTGTCTGTTTGTGTCTGTGTGTTTGTGTCTGTGTGTGTGTGTGTGTCTGTGTGTGTGTGTGTCTCTGTGTGTGTGTCTGTGTGTGTGTGTGTCAGCATGCATGTGTGTCAATGTATTTGAATCTCAAATATGTGCAGTTGGAGGCCATTTGACCCATCGAGCCTGCTCCCCCACTCAAACAGATCATCACAAACACACACACACACACACACACACACACAGACAAAGAGAGAGGCACACAGACACTCACGGACACACACACACACACAGAGACACAAACACACACTCACGGACACACACGCACAGAGACACAAACACACACTCACAGACACACATGCACAAAGACACAGAGAGAGACACACACAGACACACACACAGACAAAGAGAGAAACACACAGACACTCACGGACACACACGCAGAGGGACACAAACACACACTCACAGACACACATGCACAAAGACACAGAGAGAGAGAGACACACAGACACACACTCACTCACAGACACACGCAGAGAAACACAATCACACACACAGAAACACACATTGAAATAGACACTTGCACACACTTAGAAACTGTCTCTCTCTCTCTCACACACACACACACAGAAATCCAAAAACATAAGCGCACTGACACTCTCATTCCTATTTCTGTTTTACTCCTCAATGCCCCAACTAAAAAGTACTGGGATCTGAACTTGAAATGCTGGAACTGATCATGGAGGAACGAGTGGGGCCTAATAGACACTGAGAAGTTAACTTGTGTGTGAATCATAGAATGGTGACAGCACAGGAGGCCATTCAGCCCGTCAAGCCTGGATCGACACACTGCAAGAGCAGTTTCACTATTCCCAATCCTCCACCCTCTCCCCGTAACCCTGTCAATATTTTCCCTTCAGCTTCCCATTCAATTTCCTCTTGATGGAATCTTCTTCCACCTCTGACTCAGGCAGAACATGATGTGGAGATGCCGGCGTTGGACTGGGGTAAACACAGTAAGAAGTTTAACAACACCAGCTTAAAGTCCAACAGCTTTATTTGGTAGCAAAAGCCACACAAGCTTTCGGAGCTCCAAGCCCCTTCTTCAGGTGAGTGGGAATTCTGTTCACAAACAGGGCAGATAAAGACACAAACTCAATTTACATGAATAATGGTTGGAATGCGAATCCTTACAGCGAATCAAGGCAGAACATTCCAGATACCAGCAGTCACGACGTTAAAAACATTTCCTCATCACAGATTCATACAGTGCAGAAGAGACCCTTCGGCCCATCGAGTCTGCACCGACACGTGAGGACCACCTAACAAACCGACCTCACCCCATTTACCAGCACTTGGCCCATAGCCCTGAATGTGATGATGTGCCAAGTGCTTATCCAGCTACTTTTTAAAGGATGTGAGGCAACTTGCCTCTGCCAACCTCCCAGGCAGCGCATTCCAGACTGGCACCACCCTGTGGGTAAAACAGATTTTCCTCACATCTCCCCTAAACCTCCTGCCCCTCACCTTGAACCTATGTCCCCTCGTGACTGACCCTTCAACTAAGGGGAACAGCTGCTCCCGATCCACACTCTTCATGTCTCTCATAATCTTGTCCACCTCAATCAGGTCGCCCCCCCCAGTCTTCTCTGCTCCAATGAATACAACACAAGCCTACTCAACATCTCAGTTTTAATTTTGTTTATTAGTGTCACAAGTAGGCTTGCATTAACACTGTGAAGTTACTGTGAAAATTCCCCAGATGCCACACTCTGGTGTTCGGTTACACTGAGAGAAAATTTACCACGGCCAATGCACCCTAACCAGCACATCATTCACACTGTGGGAGGAAACCGCAGCACCCAGAGGAAAGGCACGCAGACACGGAGAGAACGTGCAGACTCCACACAGACAGTGACCTAAGCCGGGAATCGAACCTGGGTCCCTGGCGCTGTGATGCAGCAGTGATAACAACTGTGCCACCGTGTGGCCCATAGCTCTCTTCATAGCTGAAACACTCCAGCTCAGATACATCCTGGTGAATCTCCTCTGCACCCTGTCCAGTCCATTCACACCCTCCCTATAATGTGGCGACCAGAACTGCACACAGTACTCCAGCTGTGGCCTCACCAAAGTTTTATACAGCTCCAACATGACTACCCTGCTTTTGTAATCTATGCCTCGACTGAAAAAGGCAAGCGTTCCGCATGCCTTTTACACCGCTCCACTAACATGCAAATCAGCAAATGAGAAATATTAGGGATGGATGAGTCCTTGGCAGCATGGATTAGAAGTTTGGTAAGAGATAGGAAACAGAGGGGAGGTAGAGATGGGCATTTCTCAGACTGGAGACGAGTTGAAAGTGGTGTTCCCCAGGGATCAGTGTTGGGATCCTTGCTGTTTCTGATTTATATTCACAGCTCAGCGACGGGGGTTGAACGCACAATCTCCAAATTTGCAGATGATGCTGAGCTCGGGAGAAGAGTGAATTGTGAGGATGACACTGAGCGACTTCAGAGGGACGTGGACAAGTTGGCCAAATGGGCAGACCACCTGGCAGATAAATTTCAATGCAGCGAAATGGGAGGGAATGCATTTTGGTGGAAGAAACATGGGGAGACGATACAGACTCAATGGTACAACGTTGAGGGGACTACAGGAGCAGATGGGCCTTGGGTTTCAAGTGATTCATTCTCTGAAGGTGGCCAGGCAAGATGAAACAGTTGTTAAGAAGCCTGATAGGATCCTTGGGTTTATAAAGAGAGGCATAGAGTATAAAAGCAAGGAAGTGATGCTACACCTCTACAAATCATTGGACAGATCACATTCGGAGCACTGGGATCAGTTCTGGGCACCTTATTTAAGGAAGGACGTTAAAGTCCTCGAGAGAGGCAGAGAGAGAGAGAGAGTGCAAAGGAGATTCACTAGAATGATTCCAGGAATGAGAGATTTTAGATCCAAGGAAAGATGAGAGAAATTGGCCTTATTCTCCTTGGAGCAGAGAAGGTGAAGAGGTGACCTTATCGAGGTGTTCAGAATGATGAACAATGTTGACAGGGTGAAGAAGGATATTCTGTTTCCACTCGTTGGTGTGTCAGTGACGAAGGGGTCACAATTTCAAGATGGTCAGAAAGGGAGCTGGGAGTGAGATGAGGAGAAACTTCTTTACTCGGAGAGTTGTTGGGATTTGGAATGCGCTGCCTGGGAGAGAGGTGGAGGCAGATTCCATAGGAGGATTCAAAAGAGAGGCGGATACATATTTGAAAGTGATTGATTTAGGGGGCTGAGGAGACAGGGCTGGAGAATGGGACTCGCTGGGTGGCTCTTCCGGGATCGGGGCAGACATGATGGGCCGAATGGCCTCCTGCTGTTCTGTGATTCGAGAACACCCTTTGTGTGAAGAAGTGTTCCTTAATTTCACTTTGAAAGGGTTTCAGAATATTTTTAATATTTCAGACACTCCACCCCCTCTCTTGCCTCCCTCCCCGTCCTTCCTGAAACATCTGAATCCCGGCACCTGGAGTATCCAGTCCTGTCCCTGAGACATCCAAGTCTCCGTAATGGCCACCACATCACACTTTCAGGCATCGATCCACGCTCTGAGCTCATCCCCTTTACTCACTATACTCCTGGCATTAAAGTAAACACATCTCAATCCTTAGGTCTGAGCTCTCCCCTTCTCTATTCCCTGTCCATCCGCCCTCTTGCACTGCCCATAACCCTTCTCTGCTTGCGAGCTACCTTCCTCACTCTCAGTCACCTCATTTTTATCCCCTCCCCACAACCTATCTAGTTTAAACTACGGGGTCCTGTTGGTTTGAGTTATAATGAGAGGCTGGATAGTCTGGGACTTTTTTCCCTTGAGTAGGCTTAGGGGTGGTCTTGTAGAGGGCGGCACGGTAGCACAGTGGTTAGCACTGCTGCTTCACAGCTCCAGGGTCCCGGGTTCGATTCCCGGCTCGGGTCACTGTCTGTGTGGAGTTTGCACATTCTCCTCGTGTCTGCGTGGGTTTCCTCCGGGTGCTCCGGTTTCCTCCCACAGTCCAAAGATGTGCGGGTTAGGTTGATTGGCCAGGTTAAAAAAAAAAAAATTGCCCCTTAGAGTCCTGGGATGCGTAGGTTAGAGGGATTAGCGGGTAAATATGTGGGGGTAGGGCCTGGGTGGGATTGTGGTCGGTGCAGACTCGATGGGCCGAATGGCCTCCTTCTGCACTGTAGGGTTTCTATTCTATTCTATTCTAAAATAATGAGGGCATGGATATAGCAGCTTTATAGAATCTCAGTTCGGCCGCACTTGGAATATCGTGTTCAATTCTGGTCGACACACTACCAGAAGGATGTGGAAGCTTTGGAGAGGGTACAGAAAAGATTTACCAGGATGTTGCCTCTGGTATGGAGGGCATTAGCTCTGAGGAGAGGTTGGAGAAACTTGATTTGTTCTCACTGGAACGACGGAGGTTGGGGGGGGGGGGGGCGGGAGAGAGAGAGACCTGATAGAAGTATACAAGATTATGAGGAGTATGGACAGAGTGGATAGTCAGAAGCTTTCTCCGAGGGTGCAAGTGTCAATTACTCGGGGGCACAGGTTTATGGTGCTCGGGGCAAGGTTGAACGGAGATGTACGAAGCAAGTTTTTTACACAGAGAGTGGTGGGTGCCTGGAACTCGCTGCCGGGGGAGGTAGTGGAAGCAGATACGATAGTGAGTTTTACGGAGCGTCTGGACAAATACATGAATAGGATGGGAATAGAGGGATATGGTCCCCGGAAGGGTAGGGGGTTTTAGTTCAGTCGGGCAGCATGGTTGGTGCAGGCTTGGAGGGCCGAAGGGCCTGTTCCTGTGCTGTAATTCTCTTTGTTCTTTGATAAGCTCGTCAACATCTTTTCCAAAAGGGAGGGGAGTCTAAAACTAGAGGACATAAGTTTCAGATGAGTGGGATGAGAGTCCAGAGGGCAATTCTTTTCACACATAGGGTGGTGGGGGATTGGAACAAGCTGCCAGATGTTGTAGTAGCGGCGGGTACAATTTAGACAGTTATATTGGTAAGATTGGCATGGAAGGATGTGGGCCAAATGCAGGCAATTGGTATTAGCTTAATGGTAAAATCTGGTTGGCATTGGACAAGTTGGGCCAAAGGGCCTGTTTCCATGCTGTAAACCTCTATGACTCTACCCTGCTGAACCCTGTAAGAATTGTCTGAGTTTGAATGAGATCACCTCTCATTTTTCCAAAGTGCATAAAACAAAAGTCCAGTCTATTTAATCTTTCCTCAGGGGACACTCCCTCCATCCCAGGAATTAATGCAGTGAAACCTCATTGAAGTCTCTCTATGACAAGAATATCTTTCCTTAGGTAAGAGGATAAAACTGTCCACAACACTCTGTGTGTGGTTTCACCACTAATTCAGCCTCTCCCACATCCCCTTGAAGAGTCTACATCCTCCTCACAACTCACACTTCCACCTGCTTTCATGTCATGTACAAACTGGGAAATATTACATTTGATCCCAAACGTCCAAATCAATGATATGGATTGTGAATAGCTGGGCTCCCGAGTACTGATCCTTGTGATAAGCCGCTGGTCACAGCCTGCCACCCTGAAAATGACCCATTTGTACCTCAGCTCTGTTTTCTGTCCTTTAACCATTTCTAAATCCGTGCCAGTGTATTCCAAAGCTGTGAAGGTGAGGTGGATTGGACACAGTAAATTGCCATTTACTGTCCAAAACTGTGTAGTTAGGTGGATTAAGGTAAATGTGTGGGGTTACGGGGATAGGGCTGGGTCAAGATGCTGTGTCAGAGAGTCAGTGCAGACTTGATGGGCTGAATGGTCTCCTTCTGCACTGCAGGGATTCTGTGACTCTACTATTAAGATCCCTTTGTCATTTGAAGCTTCCAGCTAAAATGCTGACAATGCTGCCTATTTCTGTGCACTTTGGCAAACGTTCTGTCTCATCACCGGGCGACACGGTGGCACAGTGGTTAGCACTGCTGACTCACAGCGCCAGGGATCTGGGTTCGATTCCCCGCCTCGAGTGACTGTGTGGAGTTTGCACGTTTGCTAAATTGCCCCTGAGGGTCAGGGGGATTCGGGCCTGGGTGGGATTATTGTCGGGGCAGGCTTGTTGGGCTGAATGGCCTCATTCTGCAGTGTAGGAATTCTATGACTCTTGGATCTTAAATGGCTGATAAATAGTGAAACTGAGACACAAACTGGGGCTTTGCAGCAGCAGACAGAATGGGAATCATTGCATCCTGCAGGGATTTTTATTACAGAATCAATTTCAGAAAATTTACAACTCAAAATTCACAACAGCAAAGTGTGGGATTGCAAACTTGGAATGATTAGCCTCGGACTAAAGTTTAAAAGCTACAGATTGACATTCAGAAACAAGAGATGGCCTCACATCTTCAATTCTGTGATTGTCTGGCATCTCCTGCTCTGAATATTACAAAATCTCTGCCCCCTTCATGCGTCTGGAGACTTTGAAAGTTACGCAGACATTAGTAAAACTTTCCTTTATCTCAAGGCATCTCCTGTGAAATACTCACCTTCTGCAAAGAGACACAATCTAATTGACGCTTTCTGAATCTCCTTTCAAACAACCTCCCAACCCCACTGTGCAGGATGCAGGAATGTCACCTTTTGTCACATTCCCCAACACAATTGTTGACACGTTTTCGGGACAGGAAAAGTAGATTCAACTGACAGATTCTGAGCCCCAGGTTGAATCTTTAAGATGTAAAAATGAACTGAAAGCCCAGGTCTCTCTGTTCCTGCAACTATTTTAACATTGACCCATTGATTTTAAATTGCTTCTCCTGTGTGTAAAATACCATCTATCAACTTCAGGTTTGAACATTAATAAGTGGCTGAGCATCAACTGTGAATTATAGAAGGTAGTTCCAAACTAATATCACACCTGGTGTGGCAAAGTGTTCCTGAATTTCACTCCGAAAAGTCTAAAACCCGAAACATTGTCTAAAATCCAATGTCCCCCAAGTCCTGGACTCCCCGACCAGCAGAAAAAGTTGTTCTTTATCAGTCCTCTCCATTTCCCTTATTATCTTGAAGTGTTTGTGGCAACAAAGGCCCTCATTACCAATCCCAATCTGTTCCTCTTTCTGTCTCTCCCTCTCTGTCTCTCCCCTAGCTGCAGGACTGGGCCCTAAGGTCCCTTCCAACATGATTTACAGACAGTTCAGTCCCACTGGGGAAAGGGCAGATATTGAAACAGGAAATGATCAAATGCTGAGCTGCTCAGGCAGTATCTGTGTTCCAGAGACACAGAGAATGGGAGCAGAGACACACAGACTGACCCACAACACACACATATACACACACACGCACACACACACAACTACATGCACACTCTCATGTATACAGACACGGGTACATGCACACACACACACACACACACACACAGGTGGCTAGGAACTTGCACATGTGATTTCATGAAGAAATTAGATATAACTTTTGGGGCTAAAGGGATCGAGGGATATGGAGGGGAAGGCGGGGGATCAGGATATAGAATTTGATGATCAGCCGTGATCAAAATGAATGGTGGAGCAGGCTCGAAGGGCCGAATGGCCTCCTCCTGCTTCTCATTTCTATGTTTCACTCACTAACCCCCATGCAGGCAAACACTGACACACTCACACACAGAATCACACACACAATTTCTCTCACATACACACCCACACTCTCACATATAGGCACACAGATGCACACACACCTCCCATGCACAGATACTCACACACGCACATACACACATGCAGAATACACACACACACTTTCACACACACCCAAATACACCTGTGCAGACCAGCTCACAGACTGATACACAGCACCCCGATATACACACACTGACACACACACTGACACACACACTGATACATACACACACAGATACATATTCACGTCGGTACATACGCACACACCCCGATACACATACTGATACACACACACACACACTAATCCATACACAGACACACTGATACATACCACAACATACACACACAGATAAATACACAGATATACACACACAGACACACTGGTACATACACTGATACACACTCACACACCCTGATACATACACACACACTGATACATACACCGATACACACTCACACACCCTGATACATACACACACACTGATACATACACCGATACACACTCACACACCCTGATACATACACACACACTGATACATACACCGATACACACTCACACGCCCTGATACATACACACACACTGATACATACACCGATACACACTCACACACCCTGATACATACACACACACTGATACATACACCGACACACACCCCGATGCATACACACACACTGATACACAAACCGATACACACACATGCAGACACACACACACACATCCCATTACAAAGTCAATCTCCCATTTCACTGTTTCATCAAACAAGATGTGAAGATGCCAGCGTTGGAGTGGGGTAAACACAGTAAGAAGTCTCATAACACCAGGTTAAAGTCCAACAGGTTTGGACCTGTCCAACAAACCTGTTGGGGACCGACACCTGGTGTTGTGAGACTTCTCATCAAACAAGGACAAGGCAGTTCTGAAAATGCAGTGAGATACAGATGAAAACT
>NW_027590628.1:77500-87500 GCF_964213995.1 Mustelus asterias
TCAATGCCTCTACTTTCTCAGAAGATGAAGGAAATTGGGCATGTCAGCAACAACTCTCACTAACTCATTCTTTCTGGTTGTATCACAGCTCGGTCTGGCTCCTGTTCTGCCCAAGACCGCAAGGATCTACAAAAGGTCATGAATGTAGCCCAATCCATCACGCAAACCGGCCTCCCATCCACTGACTCTGTCTACACTTCCCGCTGCCTCGGAAAAGCAGCCGGCATAATGAAGGACCTCACCCACCCCGGACATTCTCTCTTCCACCTTCTTCCGTCGGGAAAAAGATACAGAAGTCTGAGGTCACGGACCAACCCACTCAAGAACAGCTTCTTCCTGCTGCTGTCAGACTTTTGAATGGACCTACCCTGCATTAAATTGATCTTTCTCTACACCCGAGCTATGACTGTAACACTACATTCTGCACTCTCTCGCTTCCTTCTCTATGAACAGTATGCTTTGTACGTATAGCGTGCAAGAAACAAGACTTTTCACTGTATACTAATATGATAATAATAAATCAAATCAAAATAATTAATCAAGTCAAAGTATTTACCCTGCTAATCCCCCTAAGACTATGGGGAAATTTAGCATTGGCCAATCCACCGAACCCGCACATCTTTGGGCTGAGAGAAGGAAGAGCGGCACTCGGAGGAAACCAATGCAGATAGTGACCCGAGGCTGGATATGAACTTGTGTCCCTGGTGCTGTGATACAGCAGTGCTAACCACTGGTGCCACCGTGCTGCCCGCTCCTGTTTGGGAGCTTCACCAGGTTGACACCTCATTTTTAAGGGATGCCAGGTTGACCCCGTGGCTTGATGGGAATGGTTGAGTGGGGAATGAATCATTCTCTGTTACCTGCAGTGTCCTGGACATTGAGAGAAACTGACACTCAGACACATAAAACAACAACCTGCACTGATATAGCACCTTGAACAGAAACGTCCTCAGATGCTTCACAGGAGCCTGGAGTGATAAATTAGAAGCCGAGGCACAGGCGAGTTTAGGGACAAAAGAATTGCCACAAAGATCTGGTCAAAAAGGGGTTGTTATTAGGAAGTGTCTGAATGGTGGAAAGGGAGGTATGAAGACAGAGAGTTTTGGGAAGGAATTCCAGAGTTGGAGCCACACAGTTGAACTGCAGACCCCAATGGTGAAAGGATTAAAATGGGGAATGGTCAGGGAGCCAGGATTAAAGGAAAACAGATATCAGAGGATGCTGGGACTGGGGGATATCGGGAGGGCTCATTTACAGAAGACAGTACCAAACTTTAACCACATCTCGTGTGAAGAAGTGCTTCCTAATTTAGCTTTGAAAGAAGTTTAGAAGTTTATTTATTAGTGTCACAAGTCAGCTTACATTAACACGGTAACGAAGTTACTGTGAAAATCCCCTAGTCGCCACACTCCGGCGCCTGTTCAGGTAACACTGAGGGAGAATTTAGCACGGCCAATGCACCCTAAACAGCACATCTTTCAGACTGAGGGAGGAAACCGGAGCATCCGGAGGAAACCCACGCAGACACGGGGAGAACATGCGGACTCCGCACAGACAGGAATAAACTAATCTTTTTCTAAGTAGCAGGCAGTGACGAGTGGGGTCCCGCAGGGGTCAGTTCTTGGGTCCCAGCTATTCACAAAACACATCAGTGATTTGGATGAGGGAACCAAACGTAATATTCTCAAGTTTGCTGATGAGGCGAAACTTGGTGGGAATGTGAGTAACGAGAAGGATGTTAAGAGGCTTCGGGGTGATTTAGACAAGTTGAGTGAGTGGGGAAATAGATGGCAGATGCAGAATAATGTGGATAAATGTGACGTTATCCACTTTGGACGGAGGAAGAGAATGGCAGAGTATTAGTTGAATGGTGATAGATTGGGAAATGTTGTACAAAGGGACCTGGGTATCTGAGAACACCAGTCACTGAAAGCAAGCATGCAGCTACAGCAAGCAGTTAGGAAGACCAATGGGATGTTGTCCTTCATTGCAAGAGGGTTCGAGTAGAGAGCAAGGATGTCTTACTGCAGCTGGACAGAGCCTCGGTGAGACCACACCTGGAGTCTTGTGTCCAGTGTTCCTCTCCTTATCTGAGGGAGGATGTACTTGCCACAGAGGGAGAGCAGTGAATGTTCACCAGACTGATTCCTGGGATGGCAGCATTGATGTCTGAGGGGAGATTGGGTCGGCTGGGCCTGTATTCACTGGAATGGAGAAGAGTGAGCGGGGATCTAATTGAAAGGTATAAAATTCTGACAGTGCTGGACAGGCTGGATACAGGGATATTGTTTCCTCCGGCTGGGGGTGTCTGGAACAAGGGGTCACAGTCTCAGGATACGGGGGAGGCCATTTGGGACTGAGATGAGGGGAAACCTCTTCACTCAGAGGGTGGTGAACCTGTGGAATTCTCTCCCACAGAAAGCTGTGGAGACCAAGTCACTGAATATATTTAAGAAGGAAATAGATAGATTTCTAGACTCTAAAGGTGTCGAGGTGTATGGGGAGAGCGCTGGTGTATGGCATTGAGACAGAGGATCGGCCATGATAGTGTTGAATGGTGGGTCAGGCTCGAAGGGCTGAATGGCCTCCTCCTCCTATTTTCTATGTTGATGTGACCGCCCCAAGTCTCTTTGGGCCTCCACTCTTTCCAGCTTTTCCCCATTCATAAAGCAATGTGTTCTATCCTTTTTAAAGTGGGTGACCACACAATTGTCTGCAATGAAATCCATCTTTCACTCTTTGAACCATTCAGTTAAGACATTTCACTTTAGGGTGGCACGGTGGCACAGTGGTTCGTACTGCTGCCTCACAGCGCCAGGGACCCGGGTTCAATTCCAGCCTCGGGTGACTGTGCGGAGTTTGCACATTCTCCCCGTGTCTGCGTGGGTTTCCTCCGGGTGCTCTGGTTACCTTCCACACTCGCAAGATATATAGGTTAGATGGATTGGCAATGGGGTTATGGGGATAGGGCTGGGGTGAGGGCCTGGGTAAGATACTCTGTCATCAAGTCTGTGCAGACTCAATGAGCTGAATGGCCTCTTATGCAGTGGAATACCTCTTTGCCATTTGAAGCTTCTGGTTTCCTCCCACACTCCAAAGATGTGCGGGTTAGGTTGATTGGCCGTGCTCAATTGCCCCTTAGTGTTAGGGGGATTCAGGCCTGGGTGGTATTGTTGTCGGGGGCAGGCTTGATGGGCCAAAGGACCTCCTTCTGCACTTTAGGGATTCTATGATGAACGGCATGGTGGCACAGTGGTTAGCACAGCGCCAGGGACCCAGGTTCAATTCCAGCCTCAGCTCGCTGTCAGTGTAGAGTTCTCCCAGTGTCTGCGTGGGGTTTCCTCCGGGTGCTCCAGTTTCCTCCCACAGTCCAAACATGTGCGGGTTAGGTGGATTGGCCATGATAAATTGACCCTAGTGTCAGGGGATTAACAGGATAACTATATGGGGTTACGGGAATAGGGCCTGGGTGGGATTGTGGTCGACGCAGACTCGATGGGCCGAATGGTCTACCCGTCAGGGATTCTATGATTCTAGGATCTTAAATCATTGATGAATACGATGAAACTGAGACAGACCCGGGGGCTTTGCAGCAGCAGACAGAATGGGAATCATTGCATCCTGCACCGAGTTTTATTACACAATCAATTTCAGAAAATTCACAACTCTAATTCACAACAGCAAAGTGTGGGATTGCAAACTTGGAATTATTAGCCCAGGACTAAAGTTTAAAAGCTAAACACTGACATTCGGAAACAAGAGATGGCCTCACATCTTCAATTCTGTGATTGTCCCCCATCTCCTGCTCTGAATATTACAATATCTCTGCTCCCTTCATGCGTCTGCAGACTTTGAAAGTTACTCAGACATCGGTGAAACTAGTCTTTATCTCGGGGCGTTTCCTGTGAAATTTGCACCTTCTCCAAAGAGACACAATCTAATTGACGTTTTCTGACACAAACTGAATCTCCTTTCAAACAACCTCCCAACCCCACTGTGCAGGAATGTCACCTTTTGTCACATTCCCCAACACAATTGTTGACACTTTATCAGGCGGGAAAAGTAGATTCAACTGACAGATTCTGAGCCCCAGGTTGAATCTTTAAGATGTAAAAATGAACTGAAACCCCAGGTCTCTCTGTTCCTGCATCCATTTTAACATTGACCCATTGATTTCAAATTGCTTCTCCTGTATCAAAATATAATCCATCAACCTCAGATTTAAACATTAATAAGCGACTGAGCATCAACTACGAATTATAGAAGGTAGTTCCAAACTAATATCACAGCTGGTGTGGCAAAGTGTTTCTGAATTCCACTCCTACAAGTCTAAAATCCTCAACATTGTTTGAAGTCCAATGTCCCCAAGTCCTGGACTCCCCAACCAGCAGGAAAAGTTGTTCTTTATCAGTCCTCTCCATTCCCCTTATTATCTTGAAGTGTTTGATCCAATCATCCCGTAGCCTAAATTCCAGCATTACAGAGTAACACTTCAACGACACTTTTCAACAAACAATCCCAAACCAAATACAGAACAGGGTTCATAGAATCCTGCAGTGCAGGAGGCCATTCGGCCCATCGAGTCTGCACTGACCACAATCCCACCCAGGCCCCATCCCTATCATCCCATACATTTACCTCAGCTAATCCTCCTGACACTAAGGGACAATTTAGCTTGGCCAATCCACTTAACCTGTACACCTGATAGAAGTCTGCCAGATTATGAGGGGCATGGACAGAGTGGATCGTCAGAAGCTTTTTCCCAGGGTGGAAGAGTTATTACTCGGGGGCATAGGTTTAAGGTGCGAGGGGCAAGGTTTAAAGGAGATGTAGGAGGAAAGTTTTTTTACACAGAGGGTGGTGGGTGCCTGGAACTCGTTGCCGGGGGAGGTAGTGGAAACGGATACGGTCGTGACTTTTCAAGGGCGTCTTGACAAAGACATGAATAAGATGGGAATGGAGGGATATGGTCCCCGGAAGGGTAGGGGGTTTTAGTTCAGTCAGGCAGCATGGTCGGTGCAGGATTGGAGAGCTGAAAGACCTGTTCCCGTGCTGTAATTTTCTTGGTTCTATCTTTGGAGTGTGGGATGAAACCGGAGCACCCGGAGGAAACCCACACAAACACGGGAAGGACGTTCAAACTCCAGTCAGAAAGTGACCCATGCTGGGAATCGAAGGCGGGTCCCTGGCACTGTGAGGAAGCAGTGCTAACCCCTGCATCACTGTGCCACCCCCATATTGAAAACTTGGGTTCAAATTCAAGACAGCCGCAAATTCACTTTGAGAAAAGTTCCCTCTGCTGTGTCAAAGGAATTTTTAATTGAGGATTTTTATTTCTGGGAAAACTGAACTCACATTGAACAGCATCCCAGTGTGGGATTTAAACTCTAGTTTGTTTCAGTCCTGGGGAGAGAGATGGAGCGAGAGGGAGAGATACAGATACAGAGGCAGAGAGACACAGAAACAGGATGGGATAGTGCTGTACATGTTTCAGAGCTGACACTGAGACACACACGAGATGTACAATCGCAGACCAGAGTGAATCATTCTCTGTTACCTGCAGTGTCCTGGACATGGACAGAAGCTGACACTCAGACACACACAACAACAACTTGCATTTATATAGCACCTTGGACAGTATTATCCCAAGATGCTTCACAGGAGCCTTAATGTGAGAAATTTGACCCCGAGTCACAGGAGAGTTTAGGGTCACATGTCCCAAAGGTTTGGCCAGATCGTTTTTATGGACTATTTTAATTGGAGGAAAAGGTGGAGAAAACCAATCTGCTTCACTAATGTTCTTTATGGAAGGAAATCTGCCGTCCTTACCTGGTCGGCCTACATGTGACTCCAGCCTCACAGCAATGTGGTTGACTCTTAGATGCTGTTTGAAATGGCCTAGCAAGCCACTCAGTTCATGAACAATTAGGGACGAGGAGTAAACGCTGGCAGAACCAGCCAGGCCCAATCCCATGGATGTATTTGAGTAAAACGTTCAGGGAAGGAATTCCAGAGTTGGAGCCCACGCAGATGAAGACACAGCTCCCAATGGTGAAACGATTCAAATTGTGGATGGTCACGGAGCCAGAATGAAAGGAAAACAGATATGGGAGGATGGTGGGACTGGAGGAGGTGGATAACCAGCAAGAAACATTTCTCTCTCTCTGTGCTATCAGTTTCCATTATTCTCCTGACAACTTGGATCAAATTGTCCCTGACACTCCAAAATTCCTGGGAATACAGCCCTCGTTTGTGTCTCCATAGCTGCGTATCTGTCGCAGAGGGGGAGAGACGCAGAGGGGGAGAGACGCAGAGGGGGAGAGACGCAGAGGGGGAGAGACGCAGAGGGGGAGAGACGCAGAGGGGGAGAGACGCAGAGGGGGAGAGACGCAGAGGGGGAGAGACGCAGAGGGGGAGAGACGCAGAGGGGGAGAGACGCAGAGGGGGAGAGACGCAGAGGGGGAGAGACGCAGAGGGGGAGAGACGCAGAGGGGGAGAGACGCAGAGGGGGAGAGACGCAGAGGGGGAGAGACGCAGAGGGGGAGAGACGCAGAGGGGGAGAGACGCAGAGGGGGAGAGACGCAGAGGGGGAGAGACGCAGAGGGGGAGAGACGCAGAGGGGGAGAGACGCAGAGGGGGAGAGACGCAGAGGGGGAGAGACGCAGAGGGGGAGAGACGCAGAGGGGGAGAGACGCAGAGGGGGAGAGACGCAGAGGGGGAGAGACGCAGAGGGGGAGAGACGCAGAGGGGGAGAGACGCAGAGGGGGAGAGACGCAGAGGGGGAGAGACGCAGAGGGGGAGAGACGCAGAGGGGGAGAGACGCAGAGGGGGAGAGACGCAGAGGGGGAGAGACGCAGAGGGGGAGAGACGCAGAGGGGGAGAGACGCAGAGGGGGAGAGACGCAGAGGGGGAGAGACGCAGAGGGGGAGAGACGCAGAGGGGGAGAGACGCAGAGGGGGAGAGACGCAGAGGGGGAGAGACGCAGAGGGGGAGAGACGCAGAGGGGGAGAGACGCAGAGGGGGAGAGACGCAGAGGGGGAGAGACGCAGAGGGGGAGAGACGCAGAGGGGGAGAGACGCAGAGGGGGAGAGACGCAGAGGGGGAGAGACGCAGAGGGGGAGAGACGCAGAGGGGGAGAGACGCAGAGGGGGAGAGACGCAGAGGGGGAGAGACGCAGAGGGGGAGAGACGCAGAGGGGGAGAGACGCAGAGGGGGAGAGACGCAGAGGGGGAGAGACGCAGAGGGGGAGAGACGCAGAGGGGGAGAGACGCAGAGGGGGAGAGACGCAGAGGGGGAGAGACGCAGAGGGGGAGAGACGCAGAGGGGGAGAGACGCAGAGGGGGAGAGACGCAGAGGGGGAGAGACGCAGAGGGGGAGAGACGCAGAGGGGGAGAGACGCAGAGGGGGAGAGACGCAGAGGGGGAGAGACGCAGAGGGGGAGAGACGCAGAGGGGGAGAGACGCAGAGGGGGAGACACGCAGAGGGGGAGACACGCAGAGGGGGAGACACGCAGAGGGGGAGACACGCAGAGGGGGAGACACGCAGAGGGGGAGACACGCAGAGGGGGAGACACGCAGAGGGGGAGACACGCAGAGGGGGAGACACGCAGAGGGGGAGACACGCAGAGGGGGAGACACGCAGAGGGGGAGACACGCAGAGGGGGAGACACGCAGAGGGGGAGACACGCAGAGGGGGAGACACGCAGAGGGGGAGACACGCAGAGAGGGAGACACGCAGAGAGGGAGACACGCAGAGAGGGAGACACGCAGAGAGGGAGACACGCAGAGAGGGAGACACGCAGAGAGGGAGACACGCAGAGAGGGAGACACGCAGAGAGGGAGACACGCAGAGAGGGAGACACGCAGAGAGGGAGACACGCAGAGAGGGAGACACGCAGAGAGGGAGACACGCAGAGAGGGAGACACGCAGAGAGGGAGACACGCAGAGAGGGAGACACGCAGAGAGGGAGACACGCAGAGAGGGAGACACGCAGAGAGGGAGACACGCAGAGAGGGAGACACGCAGAGAGGGAGACACGCAGAGAGGGAGACACAGAGAGAGGGAGACACAGAGAGAGGGAGACACAGAGAGAGGGAGACACAGAGAGAGGGAGACACAGAGAGAGGGAGACACAGAGAGAGGGAGACACAGAGAGAGGGAGACACAGAGAGAGGGAGACACACAGAGAGGGAGAGTCAGAGAGACGGAGACACCCAGAGAGGGAGACACAGAGAGGGAGACACAGAGAGGGAGACACAGAGAGGGAGACACAGAGAAAGAGAGAGACAGAGATGAAGAGTGGCAGAGGGAGAGGGACACAGAGAGAGAGAGAGAGAGACAGACAGAGAATGAGACAGAGAGAGAGCGGCAGCGAGAGGGAGAGACAGAGAGAGGGAGAGACAGAGAGAGGGAGAGACAGAGAGAGGGAGAGACAGAGAGAGGGAGAGACAGAGGGAGGGAGAGACAGAGGGAGGGAGTGACAGAGGGAGGGAGAGACAGAGGGAGGGAGAGACAGAGGGAGGGAGAGACAGAGGGAGGGAGAGACAGAGGGAGGGAGAGACAGAGGGAGGGAGAGACAGAGGGAGGGAGAGACACAGAGGGAGAGACAGAGAGAGGGAGAGACAGAGAGAGGGAGACACAGAGAGAGGGAGACACAGAGAGAGGGAGACACAGAGAGAGGGAGACACACAGAGAGAGGGAGACACACAGAGAGAGGGAGACACACAGAGAGAGGGAGACACACAGAGAGAGGGAGACACACAGAGAGAGGGAGACACACAGAGAGGGAGACACACAGAGAGAGGGAGACACACAGAGAGAGGGAGACACACAGAGAGAGGGAGACACACAGAGAGAGGGAGACACACAGAGAGAGGGAGACACACAGAGAGAGGGAGACTCACAGAGAGAGGGAGACTCACAGAGAGAGGGAGACTCACAGAGAGAGGGAGACTCACAGAGAGAGGGAGACTCACAGAGAGAGGGAGACACACAGAGAGGGAGACACACAGAGAGGGAGACACACAGAGAGAGGGAGACACAGAGAGAGGGAGACACAGAGAGAGGGAGACACACAGAGAGGGAGACACACAGAGAGGGAGACACACAGAGAGGGAGACACACAGAGAGGGAGACACACAGAGAGGGAGACACACAGAGAGGGAGACACACAGAGAGGGAGACACACAGAGAGGGAGACACACAGAGAGGGAGAGACACAGAGAGGGAGAGACACAGAGAGGGAGAGACACAGAGAGGGAGAGACACAGAGAGGGAGAGACACAGAGAGGGAGAGACACAGAGAGGGTGAGACACAGAGAGGGAGAGACACAGAGAGGGAGAGACACAGAGAGGGAGACACACAGAGAGGGAGACACACAGAGAGGGAGACACACAGAGAGGGAGACACACAGAGAGGGAGACACACAGAGAGGGAGACACACAGAGAGGGAGACACACAGAGAGGGAGACACACAGAGAGGGAGACACACAGAGAGGGAAACACACAGAGAGGGAAACACACAGAGAGGGAAACACACAGAGAGGGAAACACACAGAGAGGGAAACACACAGAGAGGGAAACACACAGAGGGAAACACACAGAGGGAAACACACAGAGAGGGAAACACACAGAGAGGGAAACACACAGAGAGGGAAACACAGAGAGGGAGACACAGAGAGGGAGACACAGAGAGGGAGACACAGAGAGGGAGACACAGAGAGGGAGACACAGAGAGGGAGACACAGAGAGGAAGACACAGAGAGGGAGACACAGAGAGGGAGACACAGAGAGGGAGACACAGAGAGGGAGACACAGAGAGGGAGACACAGAGAGGGAGACACAGAGAGAGGGAGACAAAGGGACGTCTGGTAAGTGGCAAGCTTTCAAAAGTGTGTTAACCAGGGTTCAGGGTAAGCACAGTCCTCTTAGAATGAAGAGCAAGGCTGGTAGACGTAGGGAACCCTGGATGACTCGGGATATTGAGGCCCCGGTCAAGAA